>NC_080669.1:34722143-35022143 GCF_027579445.1 Ammospiza nelsoni | reverse complement strand
TATTGCTTAAAAAGTATTACCTCAATGACATTGTATCACTGTATCATACCTCTTGAAAGATACACAAGTACCAACCTACACCAACAACCAATTTATACTATTACAAGTTAATAACTGAAACTGACCATTTTCACCTTGGTCATAGAAACACCAAAGAATTTCAGGGACAACTCATCCAGAGACATAAACAGAATTCTTGTAAGGAATTACCAGTGCTGATAATGGATACAGTAGGCATATTAATATTTTTCACAAAATGAAAAGTAGAACCAGTATATCTTCCTTGTATGATTATCCAACTTACTAACTGACATTAAGAGATTAAACCTCACAAGAGTTGCTTGATGTTAGGAAACATTTCAATGGCATTTCATTTAGAGTTACAGAAAAGCCTATGAAACAGGAAAACATCTCAAATTTCAGTCAAAAAAAAGCCAGAAAGAGAACTAAGGTTTCCTGAAGTCTGTTCCTATATCAATAGCACAATGTTTTGCAGTTATATTAAAAACTGAACAGAATAACTACAAAAAGCAAAAAAAAGTGAGAACCTCAGTGATGGCATTTTGAGACTTAACAGTACACAGGTTGAAGTTAAGAACCACTTCGAAAACATGGGAGAGAGGTACATATTATTCTATTGCCAAGTGTTTGCTCCACTGACAGAATATCTTTAATTTAAAATCACTACACAATCTTCTTACTTGTTTTGCTTAAAAGGCACATTTGCATATTCCACTTGCTTTTTTAAAAAAGAGTAAGCATATGATCATTTCACTATTCACTGAATTATCTCCTCTGTATCATTTTCATAATTAATAAACATTTCATTAAGATTACTGTCAATATTCTACACAATACTATTTCATGAATTACTAATGGAACAACAAAAAAGAGCAAGATGAGAAAATATTTATTCCAAAAAAGGGTGGATAGAATTTTATGAAGTACCCCATGAAGTACAAAATTACCTCAAATAAGGAATATGAAACATCTAAATTCATGTAGAGCAATTTGTTTCAAGAATAATCTTGAATGTCTTAAATATTTATGAAAAACTAAGCAAATGTTATCCATTAAAATATTACTAAGTTGTTCCATCATTTTCTTACCTATGTGATTGAAATTGTATTGACCATCTTCCTTAAAAAAGGGGAAAGAATACCTGCCATTATGTGAACAGCTAGTTTGAGTGCTTTCTACAGAAGAAAAATCCTCTTACAAATTTGATCTGGTTGTTTTTGAGACTATAATAAAGTTAGTCATTCTAGTGCAGCCACAAACTTAGAGAAACAAAACGCCCATCCTCATTGTACAAGTGATGCACTCAAAATAGTTCAAGTGACCACTACAATAAAGCCTAAGACAGATACTGAATTACTGAAGGAAATGGAAGATAGAATTGAAACATAAAATTCAGCTGATGTTCTGTAGCTTCTTAACTAATGTTAATTCAAGCTTTTGTGAACCAGAACCTCCAACTCTTTTACAGGAAATGCAGTTAATCAAATACAGCTTTGTGCCAGATAATCAAAATTACACAGCAAAACTACTATTATGCAGCTGAAAGTCAGCATTCTCTTCTCCACACCTTCAATTCAGAAAAACCCCAAACCTACCCATCCAACCAAAAAAACCCAAACCAGCAAGACCCCCCCCCCCACAAAAATCAAAACAACCAGACAAATCAACAACAAAAAATACCACCAACACCTAAGCCCCCACCCAACAAAACAGAACCTCCTCCTTATCTTTTATAGCTACAAACAGATAACTGTCACCATTTTAGAGGTATCTTATTATGGTTCAGGTGTAATTCAGAAGCAAGTATGCAAGAGAAGAGATAAACTAGGTGCCTTCACAGAGGTCAAGTAATTCTTCAAGAATTTGCACAGCTTTGTAAATGGGTTCAAAGCAGGACAGGATCCCACCTTGTGTGACCTTCTCCTCCCTTCTCTTGAAAGGATCCCTCTGATAAACCACAGATTCCCTAAAGAGAATCAGCTCTTTCCAGTCTGTGCTTATTTTCCATTTTATACAGTTTGGAGCAGCTCTGATAAATTCTGCCTAAAGAACTCATCTGTGCAGAAAAAGCATCACAAATCAAATTTCAACCTCAAAAATATTTTCTTGATGCTACTCACAACTCAACTGAACAGCAAACTGTTTAAAGTCAGTCTGTTGGCTGCTGCTCTTCGATGGAAATGTTACAAACAAAACCAGAAGCAAACATCAGCATTCATAAAAGCAGGTATCATACAAACTCTTACCTCCCTAGCACAGAGGAAAGGCAAAATCGGTGTCTGCAAACATGTGTGATTAATTTCAAATGAATGTTTATATGAGGGTGTTGGAAAGCAGACTCCAGTAGATTCCAAGGCACAAGCAAATCAAGATTGATCATTTATTATCTTCTTTGAGATCAGTACAATACACAACTCTTCATAAATCAACATGTATGTTTTCTGTAAGCTATTTATTAAAATGGTAATAATACGCTGAGCACCATCTGATTTTCTGTGAAAACTAGCTTAACTACTAATTTGATAGACAGGGTTTAGGGTTTAAATCTTTTATGTTTCCTTCATATTACACCTACAGTTCATCACCTCTACACCTAAGCTGGACTAAAAATGATGGAGGCTGAGAGAGGCCACAGAACACTACATGTCCTGCAGGTCTCCAGGAGTATTCTCCAGGAATTTCAGTACGAGATTAAAATTTTCCTGCATTCCAAGAAAAGTCTTGAGTTAGCTCTAAACTTTTATTAAGGAAGATACATAAAATTTATTTAATTAATAATTAAATCTTTCAAATTTCTTTCACATTCTGTTAGTCGGAGGGATTATGAACCGGTAAACACAACTCTTATTCCTATCAACTCTGAGAGACTCTGTTTCAGGAACAGTATAAATCACTATGATTAATCAAAAGCAAGGATAAATACTGGTAGCATTCTAAATTGCAATAGTTTTCCCTTAGTTTTATTATGGAAGGTAAATATCTTAACTACTTCAAACCCTATGTCTTCAGAAAAAGTGGTCTTCATGTCTAAGATAATGCAACAGAGTTTGGCCATCTATGTTTCCCCCATGCCAAGGGCTACCATTCTTCCACCATACAGAAAACTGCAAAAGGTGAATATTTCTCTATTGGTATGTTCTATCTGGAAACATAATTATCATGTACAAGAACATATCAACAAAACAACAGCTGTATTTATCAAACACACAAAACCTTATAGTTTGCATGTTCTGCTTTCGTAAGGTATAGCTAGAAATTCTGTGACCTGTTCTCTAATCTGTGCTTTAAAGAAGTACTGTAGTACTCCGAGTATATTAGATGTGCATTTGCATCCATCTGAAATACCAATATAAAACAGTATATTATGTAATTTGTTTAACACTATGTTATGCTAACAATATGTTAGCATAACAATATGTTTTTGGACAACTAAGTCCAAAAACATGAAAACACCCTTTCCAAAGGTTTTTTAAAAAATAATATTTATTCTATTCTATGCCTGTGAGCTCTATTTTGAAAGCCTGATATAAACTTTTGACCTACCCTTCATACAAAAAGGCTCCATCCCAGAGCTGAAAGTACACAGTGCAGCATTTCTTTCTTACAAGTGGAAATGCATACAAGTAAATTGCTTTGCTATAACAAAACTAGTATAAATATAAATTTACTGAAAACAAGTCATATGAATAATAGCATATTTGTTATGATCCAATACTTAGGTCAAGTAACACTGCTGATGGCAAATCTTATTATCTGAAATCAGAAACTAAGAACAGCAACTGTTTTGTAGCATTTTGGAACATTTTTTCTTCAAGAATGGTTGGCCACTGCTTCCAAGAATGATAGTCACCCCAGTTCCAGGCTTTAGTCTAGAGATCATGAAGCACTCCTTACAGAAGAAAACCACAAATGAATGAACAGAAAACCTCTTTGTTTTTCCACTTTTTTATATGTTCTTCATTCATGCCAAAGAAAGAACATTTTCATATGGATTGAGATGATTTAAAAGAAAGAAAGAAAAGCTAATCCTGCTGGTTCTTCTTACACATGAAGAGAAGAATATTTTTCCCACAAAGCTATTTGGGGTCTTTCTGTGTTAGGTTACATACTCCTGAGGAAGATATTTAAGCTGTTCTCTTGGTCTCCTCTGCTTCTGCTTCTTTGCTGCTCATGCTTCAGAGCTCTCAGTGACCTCTGCGCTAGTATGATAACATGACAGCTGATGCTAAAGACGTCATTAGACAAGAGTCAGCTTATTGGTGTCACTATAATACTTACACTAGAAACATAAAGGAACTATGTATCAGATGTTGGTATGCGCATACCTGTCAGACAGCTTCCCTGGTCCATTCACAGGCAGTACTAGAGGAGAGACAGAGGTTTCTTTCAAGCCTCAAATATACCCCCAGCACTAAAATGATGAAGTAATTTTTTCTTTAGTTAAACTACAAACAAGTACAAACAAAGTGCAGGGTCTTGAAAGCAGAGCCCTGAACTGACTGCAGTAAGGAATCAGCTGGGGTAATTAATAAGTTTTTTTAATATTACACCTCACAAGTGTATATTACACATTGTGTATCTTCCTGGTTTCCCCAGGAAACACATCTTGAGAGCATCATAAAGGAAATACTTAATGGTATAAGCGAAAGTTTTACAGTAAATATCTCTCTCTAGCATTTAACCCCTTTCTCTCATGCTACTGTGAAGGCGTTGCTCCTCCTTCCCCAGGGAGACTGAAGAGATTGTGGTAACTGAAACCCACCCACACCCGGTTTCAGGCCCTCTCACTGAATGAGCACCCATTTCACTCCACATGCCACCAACTCAGTTACTCCATTTGGGATATCACTGTCATTACAGCTGATCCCAGCGTTAAACTGGAAGGAGGGTGGGGTGGGGGGAGCTCAGGCCTTTTATAAGGAACAAAGAAACCTACTAACAGAAAATAGAATGGGCAGGCAGCTTCAGCAGACACTGACTGCTGGGAGACCTAAAAAGGAGGTGAACTGGGGAGCTCAAAGGCAAGTCCAGTGCAGAGACTGCTTCCAAATCAGGAGCTGTGAGTAGCCCTGGGAAGAACTTTTGCCATCCCCTACAAGGCAAAGCTCCTCCTGGCTGTCCTTCACCCCATGGACAAGGCCTTCGGAGCCCAGGGATGCTCCTCTTGCCAGCCTCCTTCCATGTGCAAGTTTCTCAGAGGCTATTTAGCAGCCACTGGAAAGACTTCGTCCCCAAAAGACCTGTCCCTTACTACAGGCAGTGTTCCTTCATCTCTTCACCCCCAAGGTGCACACAGAGCCCAGCAAGGCTGACAACCATGATAAGAAGCTCTGGCACAGCAGCTATCCAAGTAAAAACATATGATTCGATTTTTATTTTCATCCCACAAATACTGTGAGAGGCTCAAATGCTGGGTTTGCGTTCTGCTTGTTCCTGCGTTCACAGTGTTGCTCCCAACTTCTACGTCTTCCTTGGTGCACACCAGCAGGGCTGTGCATATACACTGTGAAATCCAGGCAGGCTCTGAGGCCAAGCCCATTGTAAATCCACCCAGAGGAAAGCACAGTTTGTGCACATTTGTGGCACATTTCCTGCAGCTTATGGCAGACCATCCTTAACTTGAGAGTGTTTTTGAGATGCTACTTCCCCTGGAGAGTCACTAGTTTTTGAGTTTTTATGCTGTCTTCTCATATTTTATGTCTTCTGAGGTATTCCAAGAAGCTATACACTAATTAAGCAGTTCCTCCAAAATGAAGGTACAACCAAAATGAAGGTACCACAACCCCTTGTACACTTTTTCCTCCTACAAGGAGAGGGGACCTGGGCAAGTCAGCTCATTAGCTGGATAGGAGTGACAGAACTGCTATATTATTGTAGCTCTTACTTGAAACATTTCAAATCTAGGAAGTTTGGAATAATACTGAAAAAGTAAAGAATGAACAAATCACGTTTTAATCATGTTCTTTGCATATTTGAATATAAATACCATCTGTGCACATACTTTCATGTGCATACATACACACATAAAGTGACGGAGGCTCTAAAGACATAAATATACCACTGGCACTCTGAATTTAAGAAATCAGGTCAAGGGTAATATTAGCAAGGAACAATTTTATAATTAAAAAAATTATAATTAGATTCTCCACCCCCCCCCCAAAAATCCCTGCTTTTTGTTAAGGAAAAAAAAAGGTAAATCAAATAGCTAAGTTCTGAGAGGACATCCTTGCTAGCTTTAAACATACACACTACATCATATAGGTATTTCCATGCTTAGTACATGACAAATGCAGTATTCTTTTCAGATGCTGCATTTGCTCAAGCAAATAGATGAAAAATCGAAATAAACATTATGCTTGCCTAAAGTGACGGATGAAAACTACTACTGGGTCAGTAAGAACACGGACTGTCACAATCAGTAAGAACAGGGACAAGCAGGCAGATTTTATGGTCAAAGTATCTGGTGCCATCATTTTGCATTTGCATTTTTAACAGCACAGTGTCCCAGCATGCATACTGCTTAAAGCATCGCTTTGGTATGGCTGAACTGTGTGACATCTCAATGTTCTGCTTCTCCAGCAGGGAAAGTCAGGTGGCACCACTCTGGAGTACGACAGCATCACAGAGAGAGCATTCATGGCTTGTGCCCCTTCAGACTGCCCAGACAGGGCCCAGCTCCCATGCCACTGCCCTGCTCTGAGCAACTTCAGCAGCTCAAAGGAAGAGTTTCCAGTCACATCTCTGACATGGCAAAACAGACAGCTACACTACTCTTGTTCTCCTCAGGAGATCCTCCTTATAATAACCTTGTTGCTGAAGCTACATATTTATTTAGACCTGATTATATAATCTGATTATATACCAGATTATTACGTACTCTGAAAGTTTTTAGATTTTTTGTATTTTTATTCACTTTACACATGTACTATAAACAAAGACTGCATAGATTAATAAATAACTACTTTTTACTTATAAAGGTAATACTTTTTACTTAAAAAGGTAATAAAACCCATAAGATAATAACACACTCAGAACTCAGTTAAAATTGTGTCACAGGAAAGCATTGTTTTGCTGGATACTCTTACATTCTTAGAAGAAATCTCCAGAAATCCATTAACTAGATGGCATCTGAATTCAATGAAACAACTATTGTTTTACTCAAAATCAGCTATTCTAGCCAATAGCATGTACCACCTACACATGGATATGTAACTTAGGAAATGTCACCTCCTTTCTCTCCTTGAGTGCCTCATCACTCTGACCTCTTCTGAAATTACATGTGGTTTTCTGTTTAAATAATTAAAATCCACATGCTGTTCATTTGCATTTAAGTAAGTTACTTGCATTATAAATCCTGGTTCATCTGAGAGAAAGTTCTAAATTCACTTACTATCCTCAGTAATTGGGCTTTCTATGGTGACAGGTTTTCATTTTATGAACATTTATGCAATTCTGGTTTTCACTTGTTGTACTGGCATCTGGTTTCAAAAAAGATTACATTGAATACACTTCTAGCCACTTTCAGTGCTATGGCAAAAGATACTCAAAAGCATGATAACACTATGAAGCTGTTCCTGTTCTTATTTAGTACACCAAAGCAGAAATAAATTTAACTGTGAGGGCAAAGAACTGTAACACAAGTGCAGTTCATACAGACACAAGGTGGCAGAGTGAAGAACTAGTTTCTATTCGCCATTATTTTTCTTTATAGAGGAAACTTTTACTTCCAGGAAGTAAACATTTATTTAACATGTCAATCCTTTGCACAATAGTCAAATAAGAAGTATTTGAGTCCAATACTTTATGTTTTAGGCTAATAAAATGCTATTCACCAAGTCAACATTCTTTTTTTTTTTTAATTACCAATTCAGTTCAACTAAAAAACCCCACAACAAAACAAGCAAGGGCATATCCAGCTGTCACCACAAACCACAGAGTTAACCATTCAAAGCTAAACAAGAACTTACTCACAACAACCACAACGGAATGATGCTGAAAGGTGATTATATTTGGCATCTCTGTATTTACTTCTCCATTTGCATCATTCTTTATATACCTTTAGAGCAACAATAAAAAACAAAACAAAACATCCCCCCCAACTTCTTTTGGACTTACGCAGTCAATTTTGCAATTTTTTTAAGACTTTTTTTGATAAAATGTACTCTTTGATCCCTTTTGTATAGGGCTGGACTGTATGAAAATCTATAATGAAAAAATCTGGGAAATCCAAGAAGATATTAAAAATGTTCTCTTTATTATAAGGCTTGTTCTAGGAGAAAGAAAGGCAGGCAGAACGAAACATGCAATAGTTTACATGACTAGAAAATAGCCCACACCTTTTAGATATTCCTAAAAAATCCCCATGTCATAACACTCCTATTGCTCTAAAGGCCTTGAATCTTGTGAAATAAAGTTGATTTTATGGAGAGTACAAATGCTGAAAACACTAAAAATTTTCAAAACAAAGAATAGAGACAGACACCATTTTTCTCCACTAACGTCACAATTTCTAACCATCTGTGTGGGGTCCCTCCACACAGCTTTCCCTACTGGTCTGCAAAATTTGCAAAATCACCACCAAGCACAAAGGCGCACGCCTTCACCCAAACCCTCCAGCAGCTGTCCAGCCTCATCCCGCAGGTTTCTGCACTGTGTGTGCCAGCAGAGGAGAGCTGTGTGTGGCCGAAACAATTTCTGCCTGGGACATGACAGTGGGAGCTGCCAGCCAGCTCTCCCCAGTCAGGCACAGCCTGGCCCTTAGGGAGGGAGTACCGGGAAAGTGCCCTTCCTCCACCCACTGACTAGAAGCTGACAAGGCAGTTCCCTATAGAAGTCATGGTGCAGAATTTATTTCTGGAGAATTTTAAGCTCCTTCCCCAGCCTTCAAGTACAAGCAACATAGAGCCATTTGGCTGCTGTCACACTGAGGAGCAAGAGGTGTGTAAAAAAGGACAAGGATGACACTTTCAGCACAGCAGCCAACCCTTAGTCCACACTTTGCAACACTTATTTTCAAGACAATGGGAAGCAGAAGACAATATGATAACCAGGAAGTTCTGAACTATCCTTTTTTCCTGTGGTCATTCGTCAGGTTTTGGGATATTTTGCTGACTCCAACTGTCTCATTTGTCGAGAAAGAAAGAGAGAAGAGAAAGAAAGAGAGAAGAGAAAGAAAGAGAGAAGAGAAAGAAAGAGCCCAGCTGCTTCAGTGTGTGTCTTACCCTACAGATCCATCCACCACTGGAAGCCTTCGAGCATTAGTAAAAGGGTAACCACTGCACCCTCCCAGGCTGCTGAATTACACGTGCACATCCAGTATAATCAACACCTCACACTAATTACCAATTATCTAAAACACTTAAAAAGTGTTTGCCATGAGGAAGTCAATTGTCTCTTTTAACATGATCTCCAAAATCATGTAAGCATTCTGACATTCATTAGACGAGGAAGGATGCTGGTCCTCTAATCTCTGCCACATGGGAACAAGTGTCATAAAAGACAATTGAAGTGTTTTGGGGATGGTCTTTATATTGTTGCAGTTCTGGGAAAATGTTATCTACCAAACTCTAGGTTTATCAAATCAGATAAAGCAATTTCATTGACTAAAATATGCAGTTAAAGACTACCTTCTCACTATGGCTGACAAAGCACAAAGCTATGGAAATGTGTTTTAGACAACAGACCAGTGTATCCCAGATGGCCTGTGTTATTCCCTGATACAAAATCTAAGATGAATGTTTCTGCCCAGATAAATATGAATCTTTCTTGACTGTCATCAGAGACCGCCTGTTTTGCTGGTCAAGTTTTCTCACGCCATCTTAACAGCTTTCTTTATTTCTAAAGATGAAGAAATAAAGGCTTCTGCGCAAGTTTTCAACAACTAGCACTTCTGTGTAAGTATCATGTAACTTCACTTCAAACTGCCAAATTCTTTCTTCCCCAACAAAAATTTGGTAAGTCAGAAAATTCAGAGAGGGATTCCTACACTTCAGTAAGAAATTTCCAAAGTATGAACATAACAAAAAGAGAAATTTGAGTTGTGAGTGCAAAATTGTTCCTGCAATCTGTTTGCAGCAGAAAACAAGAGAAAATGCACAATATTAGCATAAAAATATGGATTTTTACACTATGCAGCTTACAGTCAATAACTAAATTTCAACTACCAGAACTTCAAAAAAAAAGAGCAAACGTTGTTGCAACTAAGAGGACTAAAGCTATGTTCAGGGTATTTGCAGGGGAAAACCCCTAAGCAACCTACAACCTCTCCCCAGTTTTGCAAGCATTATTTTCTTCTACATACTGACTCCTCTCATGTCAGTAGTAAAGAAAAACCAATCATTTTTCAAAGAAATTAAGTTACTGGAGAGTTTGGAAAAAGAAATTAAAGAAAGTAATAATGACCTCAGGAAAGGTTAATCATACCCCTCCCCTGCTCTTTTTTCCTGTGATCCTTATTAAGGATTTTTTCTGCCATCCTTACTCTTTAAGTAGTCCCAACAGATTACTGCAAAGTATGGCCTTATTAATATGAATGAGGGTAAAAAACTGAGAGTAGACATAAAGTATACTGCATATCCATTTTAATAATTTTAGAAGTATTCTTGAAAAACAAGGAATAGAAATAAAGAATATCAAATGCTTTCCAAAATTCTCTGCCTATCACTTAATCAAAGTACCTAAAATGTTTCTTAAGATCAGAGAGAGTCTAAGAAGAGAGTTACCATGGTGTGACCAGTTACCATGTATTAGCTGCTCCACAGTGGTTTCTGCATGGGTAGTGCAGTTACCTGGAAATGTCAAGTGTTATCAAACTGATTTGTTAGTCCTTTTTTATTTCAGTAAATCTTGCTGCACTACACAGCTAATGAGAAGATTAAATACCTTTAAACACTGTCCTAAAAAGTGACTTCACCTATATTATACCATATTAACAAATGAAGAAAAATGTATTTGAAGAATGATGTATATAACTTTATAGAAACTAATTCATTTTTAAACTGAAGTATCAGACGAAAGTAGAAGACTTAAATTTTTACTAATTCTCTGATTCTATTCTATTGCAGCTCTGCTGTTACAAGTTTATTATTAACCTGCTTTTTAACTTCTAATTGAGAAACAATTCTTTGGCAAGCTATTTCGTTATGTCACACAACTAGGCATACAGGTCATGATCCCATTCCTTCTCAACAAAGAGGTGAAACATATATTTACCTGAATGAGAACACTTCAGCACAGTGTGGTTACAGCTGCTGTGTGTGATGTACCAGTCCTCTGAACAGTTCCTTATGCATGTTTTTGTGTTACTGTTGTTAATTCTCATAACAAAAAAACCGCACTTATTCACTAAACAATCAAACAGACCAGTTATTAATGACCTGTTTCTTAATTACTTTTAAAGACTACTGGTACCTAACCAACAAGCACCAATTTCAGCACTATTTTTCTTGAGGCTTTTTGCCTCCCTATAAATCTCATGTGCATGCCAGATTTTAGTGAGACTTAGAAAAAAAAACCACATACCATTTTTCTGCATGAGCTATCCATTTCAAATCAGTTACTAAAATGTTACCTTCGTTGTTGCTTGGCATACTTAAGATTTTTAAAACAAAATGCAGTATCAAGAATAATCTCAATGCAGAGAAGATGCTCCATTCTGACTACACCTCCACCCTGCCATTTGGATTTATTCAAAACTCTGCTTACAGGCATTCCATGATCACACACATTCCTTTTTGACTCCATACTCTCCACAAGAAGTTGTGTTAGGCTATCTTTAGTAGAAGATAGATACTGTGACAGCAACCTGGGAAGAAGTAAGCGCAGAAGCAAGGACTTGTACATTATACTGTGTATCGACTTCCAATAACCCAAAAACTTTTGCTCTCAAACAACACATGACTGCAGACAATCAAGTATTTGCTAAACTCTGGAAGGCATGTGAAATTTAAAACGGAAGTTTTACATCTTCAAAGCCCTAAATGCTGTGGCCTAAAGCCAAAATTAAGTACCTTAAATTCTTCTCTTCCCTTGCACAGGTATTTTCTGACTTACCAAGACTGAAATGCAACAGTTTCTATTTCTGTAGAAGAACAATATACAAACTTTATGTTGGAAGGCACTTATAGCACTGGGTTTCAGACTGCAACTAGTGAAAGCCACTGCATCACCAAGGTAACTTCCTAGGACAAGGAGACAGCTCCTTTAAGTCAACTACTGACACATGGCTATTGATTCATATGCAATACTGTACATATTATTTAAGACTGTACTATCATGAACCAGTTATTAAACAAAAATACTGATTTGACTTTTGCAAGGAAGGATTGCTAACATAATGCTACATGAATAAATGTATCTTTTCATATATTTTACCAGCAATTTCAGGTAGAATCTAATGCATCATATAATTACACTATGATTTGTTTGCTTGAACTGATCATCTTTGAAATGAAATAAGCTTTTCAAAAAGCAAATTTATACAAATAAATTTCCTGTCTCTTTACTAAATTAAAATTTTCTTTCCCAATTTTACTGGTAGCCAAAAATCTCCTGAGGAATGTGTGAAAGATAACTGTACATCAAGTTAAAGGCATCTAGCTCAGCTTAAAGCATGAAAAAGTTCCATATGGAATAATTTTGTAGATACAAAACCAACATACGGGAAAGCCAGCATCAAACTTCTCATTCTAATAGCTCTGTTGTGCAGCTACATAAAATCTATAGGTCAAAATTATTTTAAAGATTGCCTGAATATACTTACACATGCAAAGAGAGACAGAAGGATAGCTATTCTTTTCCTTCCAGAAAAAAATCAGCCTAGAAGGATTGTATTTTTCCCTGCTCAACTCCTTGTTTTTAAGATCAAAAGCATCTGTTAAAATCTATTTTTCTGATGCTTCTGTTGAAGAATATTGGTATGAATTGACAGTATGAATTATCATTAGCTGAAACAAGAAGTCAAATCAAACAAAAAGGACTGATAATTTAGATGTTAACAAAGATACTGCCTAACCAAAGAATAAACACTTCTCTGATCAATTAGTTATGTTGCAATTTAAACCTACTGCAGGGTCCAACATCGAAAGCAAAGCAAAGGAGGAGTGAAATGTCATTAATGGTTCAGACAATTTAGAACAAAAAAGACCATAAAGAGGACAACTTAATCCAAGTTTTTGCACATAATGGACTAATTACTTCTGGCACTGAAACACAGAAAAAGAGAGTAAGTAGCTCATGTTCTTCATGAAAATCAGACTTAATCAGAAGATGTTTCTCAACATAAATCAATCTACTTCAAAGAATTAATATTTCATTATCACTCAGCAATTACAGGGAAAAGTGAAATGTGAGTTCCATCACTTTCATGCAAAGTAACAGCCAATTCCTAAGACCAGATTCATGTATATAAAATGCTATTGGGAGACGCTTTGCAAGCACAAATCTCTGTTCAGTTGAAGTGCCCTTAGCAGCTCTGAAAATTACAGAAGTATAGAATCATTTAGGTTGGAAAAGACCTTGAAGATCACCAAGTCCAACCATTAACCTAACACTGCCAGGTCCAGCACTAAACCACATTCCTAAGCACTGTCCAAGGATGCTGACTTGATCGCTTCCCTGAGCATCTTGTTCTAGTATTTGACAACTCTTCCCATGTATAAATTTTTACTGACACCCCATCTAAATCTCCTCCAGCACAACTTGAAGCCATTTCCTCTTGTCTATTACTTGCTACTTGGAAGATTCCCACCTTGCTACAACCACTTTTGGGTAGCTGCAGAAACCCCCTGAGCCTTCTTCTCTTCAGGCTAAACAACTAACCTGTAGACATAGTGAAGCTCCTACCTGAAACCACCTGCCGGAGTGTCCCATGTCCCTGTGGGTGGACATATGTGGAGAGATTTATTAATAATTGGTTAGCTGAGAAAGGCCACGCTGAAATAATGCCGCTGGTTAAGCTGAAGGAGAAAAGCCAGCAGTCAGCAAGCTAAAAGGAAAGGTCAGCAGTGACCTTGCTGCAACATGAGGAGAGGGAGTAGAGATATTCCTGAATATATCCTGAGAATATGTGAAAAGTATCAAAAGTAGAACCATAGGAATGCAGAAGTAGGCGTAGGTGCTGATATGTAACTGACCAGCTAACCTGATATGTAACCTTTCTCAGCTAACCAATTATTAATAAATCTCTCCACAGACATATACTAGTGTTTATTTCAAAAGTGCTCTTCTGAACCTAGCTTAAACTTCCTCAACTCCTTCAAGGACTGTGCTCTTTCCCACCGCTATCAAAGTATCCCCAGGTGAGAACATAGATTTCTTTAGAACGAAGCAAGCAAAAATTGAAGTTAAGGACCACAACGAATCATTCCAACTACAAACAGAGATTTAGTCCCTAGGATCAGATTAGACCTGGCTAAAGTAAAAAAAAAACAAACCCTTGGACATTGGGTTCTCCACACCTACTGTTTTATCCTAGAGATCCACTCTTCATTCACAGTATTTGCTAACTCAGGAATGGCCTTTCTCTGCACTCCCCCACCTATCACCACAGGGATAGTAATTATGAACCCTATGGAGGTGACAGAGTGACTGATTTGTTAGTAGGTGGGCAATATTTTGAAAATCTGCAGTGCTATGTGGCTATTCCCTCTTATTACAAATACTCTTGTGCAGGTACCATCCAATAAGACAGTAGTGTATAAACAAGAAAACCCCTATCTGGAACACCCTTGGTTTCTCTCCAGCACAACTTTGATCCACTTGCTGAAGCCACTCTGGTGACAGCAGCTTTATTTCATGGAACTTAACAATGATATGATGTGTCCAGTCAAAGCACATGCATTGATTTTAGCTAGGATGCTGTTCAGTTCAGCAGAAATCTGTCCATATAATATAAGCTTTTCTGGATCTTAAAATGTTATTTATCAGTCAGGATCCAAAAACCCATCAACAATGAAATGACTCCTCAATAGTACTGCTATACACAACAGAAGCAATAAGTACCTACTGCTGTTCTCATGCATTTCCTGCTTATTTATTCTTGCTTAATAAAACCAAAGACAATATAAAGAATCTATTAATAAGTACTTTAAAGATTGCAATTTTGTTAATTACTACCTTTCATGTTTCATTTTGGCACTGTACTTATGCTTCCAGAGTTCCTTACCTCCTAGGTTTTGCAGTATGGCAACAGCCCCAGGGGGCTCATCTGAGGAGTCCAGAGCAAGCCTCACATAGTGTGAGGACATTTTCTCTGCTTCAAAATACAACTACAGGAGAAAACAACCCTTCCTACTTCAAACAGCTTTCTGCTTAGCTTAGTCACAGACAGCTAGAAGACTACACAGAAGAACTTTAATTACCTTCTCTTGTTTGGCAAAATCAGTTCAAACTCCCAGTTTTAACCTCTCAAGAAAGATAACCTGCTGTCCAACTACACTACCATGTATCACGCATCCATGTCTTGAAAAGCAGGATGTATTGCCAGATGAAGGAAGGAAAGTGATCATGTTCTCACCCTTGATCAAAAGTTTGTCTCAGCTTCTGATCCTGCCAGTTCTAGCTAACTAGGCACATGCTTACTCATTCACCCAGTTCTCTCGGGGCTTCTAAATCAGGTCAAAGGATTGATAAGTACTTCAGTGCTTGCTAGCAGAGGTCACAGTTCTCTCCAGGAAACCTGCAATCCCTCTGCACAGATTCTTCACCTGGGCAGTATGGCATGATGAAGATGAACATAAACCATCAGGTGGTCTAAGCATGTCAAAAGTTGCAGTTTGAAAAACCAGTGACTAAAGAAGCTAGATGTACTGCAAATAAATTAATGAACTTCAATGCTCTTAAACAGATGTTTAGTAGAGTGACAGGATCTTTCATGTACACATTCAAAAATATTAATCAAAATTACTTCCAATTACCAGTATGACTACATGGGTTAGACTAAATGAAAGAGAACATTAAAATACATTTTACAGTAAGGTTTCTCAAAAAGTTAACTACTGGTGCCATCAAAAACATAAGTACCTGATTGTACACGATAGAAAGAATGAAAAGGAATTTCTATAAATAGTCACTTTTTATGGAATTGTAACAAGATGTTCCCAAGATATTAAAATATGAAGTTTAGTTCAGACATTAAGGCAGTATTGGCTAAGACATGAAAAACTTACTACTCCTAGGCAAACATTTCCAGTCCAATGTAAACTAAAATCCACCTCTCTGCTACCTCAGTCTCTTTTCTATCTCAGAGTATAAACTGGGTGACATGCTAGAGGGGGAAGCAGTATCACCTATGAAAGTAACAGCTACTGCCTTTCTACTTTCCCTACTTTAAAATTTAGTTTCAGTATGACACTTTCCTAAAAAGAAAACCTATTGTGTGAAGGTAAGATAATGATCCACGAAGCCCTGAATTAAAGCTTTATCATTTAAGAAAGAATCATGCATTATGATCAAACTGTAGTAATTATTTAAGTGAATCGCAGAAAACCAGCAAAATTGGCAACATGCTGTCATTCCCAGGTAATTTACAGCATCAGAAGCATTACAAAGTAAACTAAAAGAAAAAAAGAAAAAAACTCAACCAAACCCAACCCTAGATCAGTCTGAATCATAATTTTGTTTGAGAAATGATGATACAGATTCATTAATTGAACCCAGAATAAAGCTTGGTGTCATTTCCAGTATAATTCTGAAATGTAATTCATAACACCATAATTACAAAGAGATTACTGGGCAGAACAAGCAGCTCAAAACACTTAATTACAGAGATACCATTAATTTAAGAAAAAGAAGAAATACTCCTAGGTGACTTTCATGTCAAAACATATAATCAGAAAAAACCTTGCTTGCTGAGGGACTAAAAAATAATCTACCTTGCTTGCTAAAGGACTGCCTGAAATTGAGAAATAGATCACTGTGAAGGCAATAAACTTCACAATTTGCATTACAAGCTGTTCAGGAAGGTTTTCTGCCTCAAAAGAACTTCATCAGAAAATCATTTTTCCCCTCTCTGTGAAAGCAGATTTATTAAAAAGGCAAGTCCAAAGAAGAATGGCAGGAATGCTTATTTTTTATTTACAATTAATTTACAATTGCAAAACTGTGAATTTCATTTACAACTGCAAACTTGATATATTTCAAGGTAGCTCCATAACACAGAAGAGGGCTGGTTTGTTTTGTTTTCTGGGATTTGTTTGTTTTTTCTAAGGATGTGGGGTTTTTTTCCTTATTTTTTGTTTTGATTTTTTATTTTAAACATACCTTATTCTGAGGGCAAGTGGGTAAGACTAAAAGACAAATCTTTGTAGGAGGCAAAGGCTTTTGTACATTTAAAGCAGGCTGTTAAGGACAGGGGAAAAGATAATTCAGCATTCAAATGGCTTTTCCCTTCTTTCCATTTACTGGTTTTCACAAAGAGAAGAAAATAGTGTACTCCCAAACAGCTGACTCATTACTGGCATTACCTCAAGAGAGCCTGGAAAACAACTTGCCATCATTTGATTTTACAGGTTAAGATGCAAAGAAATCCAACAGGTTGAGAGCTCCAAAAACAACCAAAATCCAACATCAAAAAAACAAATTCCCAATACTACACAGTGTTATGACAAGAGGAAAATAAACCCAAGAGTTGATTTCCAAAAGGTAACATCAAAAGTAACATTTATAGAAAGTAACAGCAAAGATCCAAGCACAACTACACGCTCATTTGCTAAGGTCCAGCCCTCCTCACGAAAAACAGTGCTGAGTTTCTATAGGACCACTGAGCACCAGTCTTAAAAACAGAGACCTACGGATGGGGCCAAGGTTCCAACTCGAGTGCAACCTGACAAATGTCTCACATCTCCCTAATTGTACTGAATGAGATGTTTTACCATAACACCATGCCAATTCCTCCCTGCAGCACAGCCAAGGCAGACAGGTAAGGTGTGCTTCACAGCCTACTCATGCTTCACTGTCCCAGATACCACAGTCATCAGTGGACACCAAGACAGCAGATATGGAGATGGGACACGGGAGATACGATGTACCACATCACTCAACTGTAGGGTACAGGCTCATCTTCAAACACTAGCTAGGAGGAGCATTCTTAAAGAAAGAAAAAAGGACGGAGCAGGACTCACTTTGGAAGCAGGTGCCTCTCTGCTTAAAAGCCTCTATCCTGCCCCACCATTCCCAAAATTCCCCTATGGGAAGCCACCAGGCCCTCCAGCAGGCACACACACACTAAAAAGCAAAGTCCTGTCCGCTTAGACAGTAAAGCTCTGCCGAGAGCCAAGGCAGGTGCTGGTTGCTCTGCTATTCCAGTACCCAGCCTAAGCATGTCAGGGCTATAGACTGGCAGTACACGCACTTCTTCCTTACAATCTTGTCAACCTTGACTGAACAGGCTGATTATTTCAAAAAGTTATTTATATGTATTTTAGAATACACATATTTGGTGCACAGTACCTTTGTAGAGAATCACAAGTTTTATCCATTTCTTTCTCTCATGAATGTACACACCAAGAATTAACATTCACCTCTGCAAATAATCTTCTGACTTTGCAGCATAATACTACCAGTATTTTGTGGGTAGGAGAAGAGACTATTTTTCTTTCTGCTACTTTATCCAGAAGTAATTTTGTCTTCTACAAAAAGAATTTGCTGACAACAGACAGACCATCTTTTTGAGTATCACCAAAACAACAGTTTGTGATCGCATCCATGTGCCGCTTACCAGGATGTGCTGGCACTGATCTGGGCTTACATGCACAGTGAGTATCCTGCACCTAGTTTACAACATGGTCTCAGGATGTTGCCAAAGTGTGTTTTTACAACTTGGAGGGTTTCAATCCTGCTGTGTCTACTTAGTTTATAATAACATGTCAAACCCCTAAAACCATAACTACCCTATATAATGATGCATACTGATGTGACATTACCAGGAGCACTGAGACTGGATCAGGCTCAGAGGCTGCCCAGCCGACAATCAACAGCTTGAAGCTACAGCCTGTGTCAGTCCTGTAGCTATTCAGGGATCAGCTGAAAGACAGCCCTATATTAGCCCACAATTGAGGGTAATGAGCTATCTTGCTGTCTTCTCAGACTGACTTAAGCTGCACAGGTGGCTGTTCTGGGAAAAGCATGCTGGCATACTGCCACTGCAAGAATTCTGATCCACAAAACTAGTGGTTCAGAATTTCACTGATTCCCCCTCAGGTAACTGGTCACAGTGGTCCAGGACTACTTACCAAATTATACTTACAAGCACTGATAAGCAAGTGTAGCATAATGAAATATAAATCCCATAGGATTTCCCCCCCATTGTATGATTAAAGGTCAGGGTCACCTGGTGACTCAGCTGACCCAATGCTGCAGCACAGTTACTGTATTTCACAGAAACACAAACTAGTTGAGGTCAGAAAGGATCTCAAGCAGGGTCACAACACGCTGCCCAGGACCATGTTTTTTTTAATAGAAGGCATACGCTACAACCACCCTGGGCAACCGGTGACAACGCTCAGTCATCCTCACAGTGAAAAAGTATTTCCTGATGTTCAGAATCTCCTGTGTTTCAGCCTCTGTCCATTGCCTCTTGCCCTATCACTGGGCATCACTGAAAAGAGCCAGGCTCTGTCCTCTTTGCAAGTTCCCTTTGGGTACAAATTGGTAAGATCCCTCCCTGAGTCTTCTCCTCTCCTGGCTGCACAGTCCTAGCTCTCTCAGCATTTCCTTACAGTGAAGTATTCAAGTCTCTTCATTACCTTAGACACTCCTTGCTTGAACCCCTCCAGAAGTTCCACACCTATCTCTCTTGTACTGGTGAGCTTAACCTCAGACTCATTGCTCAACAAGCAAGAGGCAAAGAGGGCTAAGTGCTCTCTCTACTTGATAAGGAAACTTTTTCCCCAGAGTGTTTGGGCTGCATCTGCATCAGTACAGTGTCAAGGCCTGACCATGCTTCAGCTGTGTTAATGCACATCTGAAAATTATGTAAGACCTTTCAGAGCTCTATAGGTACACAAGAAAACACAGTCCCACAGGTAAGCAGTGGTCCTATATCCTATAGGCCTCAAGTTCTCATTTTTATATTTATATTTTTATATTCTCAAATTCTCAAGATTAGATCTATTTATGAAAGTCTGCCAATCTAGATGAGGGTAAGTGGAGCAAAGTACCTGGTAAGTATCCCAGACTATTCCAACTGTGGTTGAGTCCTGGAACACCCAGTTCTTTCTTGATATCAAGAAGTACTCACTTTCCCAGGATAAATCTGATTCCTCTGCAGAAGATGCAGGACTTCTTACAGCAGGCCTCTAAAGCCAGCATTCCTAAAGGTACAACATAAAGCTGTTTTCATATTTCACACAAGAGCTAAGCAGCTGCTACCAGCATTCACCAAGCATTGACCCTTACACAAAAGGGTCAGTGTACATCTTACAGACTGGTGTGCGGTCTGTACAGTCAGACAGTGCTCCCAAGATGAATGAGCCATGACCACTGTGCATGCAGTACACAAGAGAAGCCAGCAGGCACTGAGATGTAGGCACAGACCACTGGGATTCTTACATCATCACATTCTATTTGGATGCAAGCAAGACCCTGCTAATAGCTCAAAGGGATTGTTGAACATTACTTAATAGATGTAATGACAGCAATATGGAAGTATGCTGAAGTACGCTCCATCCGAGTAATTACTCTGAATCTTGTATATTATAAATACCTAAACACCTAACATTGACAACTCCTGACACCTAACAAGTTTAAACATTACTGTGCTATACTAGAATGAAACAGAAAAACCTGGAGGTAAACTACTGGACGGGAAAAGAATACACAACAGACTTCTGAGCAGGAGACTAGTCCTTGGATTTCTGTGGAAGACGGAAGTTGCAGAATTTGGGCAATTTCCATTGTAAGAAGAAGAAAAGCATTCTGAAAGGCAGGTTGGCCAGAGAGGTCAGAGTATCCTTGCACTGCTGAAAGTGAAGAGAAGGATGGGGAGCAGAGTGCAATTATTTAGCAGAAAAATTGAAGAAGGATTAAAATTAAATGAATAATCAAATAAAATTGAGAGGTTGAACTGTTTGTTCAAAAGGCAAAATATTCTAGATAGGCGACAAACCCACAGAATTGCTGATATATAGATGTTGATTTGAAGAAGGAGGATAACTAAAGAAAGAATTTACCAAGTTGAAGTCTTTACAGTGGCTGGATTTATTTTACACTTCAGAATTGTCTGGCAGCTAGAGATCTTCACATTTTTGGTTTAAATTCTAATAGAGTAAAATTGAAACAAAAGCTGATGGCATAGCAGATGACAGTCTCAGGTAAGGGCAAGCAAGTGGAGTTCCTCTCGTGCTTTCATGAAGATGGAGAAGTATGACCTCCTAAGGCCATGTAGCTGACACTAAAGGTCTCAAGCAAATTACCTTGGTATTTCTGCAAGTTTAAAAATTGTGATTCCTAAACCAGAAAAGCACCATACAGAAATACCTCTTAAGAAAAGGGGCATGTGTCAGAACCACAGTCAAAAGCAACTGCAGGAGCATATGATTATGACTGTACACCATCTGCTATGTGTAAATGAGCAAATTTCAAAACCAGTAGTAAAGGCACATTATAAGCACATTGTGTTCATAAGAGCTACTTTAGCAAAAACCTGACAGAATTGCAAGTGTAAGTTACTGGATTTAGATTTAAAACAGGAACAACTGGGAGTAATTTCAGAACATTTCATGAAGCAGCCTAGACAGCCACAATTATACAAAGAAAAAAGAAAAGCAATAAAACTAGCCTGGATAAGAGAGGAAGTAAAAGAAGAAAATTGAAATAGGTAAGCCAAAAACATGGGAAATCTCACCTCTTTTTAAGAGAAAAAGTCAAATGATGACCTCTGGGGCTCCACATAAAACCCCACTTTTTCTTAATGACAAGCCACACTGGTTCCTTATGAAACTGTTGCTGTAGAATACTTAATATTTATTAACACAGAAAAACACTCATGTAATTTTCTTTTTTTTTCTTTTAGGGAAGCACAGACCACATTTGCAATAATGAAAGAGTGCCCACTGAAGATGAACAACACAGAGGATTTATTCAAGTCAGAATGGCAGTCAGACAGTCCAAAGGTTTTAGAAGGACAGGCTAGGAAGGCATACTGACTTGAAACTCTCGAATTATCACCCAAAAAAGCCCAAAGGATGAAAAACAGGTGAGGGAAGAGGAGAGATTGCATACCAAGACTGATGGAGTTACAGTATTTGGATGGTTAGCCGTCAAAGTTAGTGGTTTTGAAGAACTAAGCATCTGCTAAGTAACTGATCATACAATAAACCAAGACTTCGTGCATTCAGTAACAGTTGCTTAAACAGTTAAGTAGTAAACTACACAGGCAAAATTCCTCAGCAGACAGCCATCTTCCAAACAGGATCCCAACAATATTAAAACTTAAAATAAACCTTAAAAATCTTCACCCATGAGATAAAATAAAAACATAGAATCATTACTGCCAGTACTTGTAGGTGATGCAAAAGCTGTGAACTGGTGAACAATGATGATGATATGATGCTGAAAACTGTATCAGAATAATCTGTAAAACAGAAAGAGGCAAATACTGTGTATCCAAATACTGTTAAAAATAAACTTGTTAAACAATTACTAAACCCACCCTAAAAAGCAATTATTTAGAAAAGCATTTAAATTACAGCAGTCATCTAAACATGAATAGTTTAATGTCATGGCTCAGTAGGCTGTTACACTCCTTGAACACACCTCAACAATGGTACTCCACCTAGCAGTACCTATATACTTGTAATAGAAAGTATATATAGGTGGCCATTGAATTTTAGTATGTATTGTATAGGTGGCCTTTGAGCCACAGTAAAATCTATGTATTGTATACATGGCCTATGAGTCTCAGTAAAATCTATGTATTGTATAAGTGGCCTTGCCCCAGTCCTAGTTGTTCTAAATGGGCTGCAGCTGTGATGTCCTTAATTGGGTGGCAGCCGTGGCTAATGAGGATAACTGGGATAAAAGGGGGTGGGCTGGCTGGTCAGGGAGAGCCTTGGAGGAGCCCTGATGGAGAAGCAGGAACAACACTGCTGTGAAGAGCTGCTTGTAAGAAAACCACCCAGAAGGTATGGGACTCTAGAAATATGATAACAACATATGGGACTCTAGAAATATGATAACAACAAGTATATACATATCACTGTTCAATTCTCATGATCTCTACTTTAGTACTGACCTTGAATTGGGAAGAACTCAAAAACCAGCTACAAAAACAGTTACAGGATGATAAAATCCACTCTACAGTTACAAAGTTAGAACTGAACTATGGAACCATCCAGACTGAACCCCAAGATACTGGAGTATTTTCTTTCTGGTGTCAAAGTGGATAATAAATTAAATGTTCATGGTTATGATGAACTTAAAAAAATGAGTAGTCCAGTTATTTTACTTCTTATGCTTTATCTAATGTCAGACAATAAAATCCACAATATATTAAAAAAGAGCATCACACAGGCCGCTGGTGTTTTGTGCAACCATGCATTTTGGTTCAAAAAAACACGTATCACCTTAAAGACACCCATACTCAAAAAAGAAAACCTCATCATGTATACCCACAAAAAGAAACCTTTCTAAACCCACAAAAAAGCCAGAGTTACTGAGTACAGTGACATATACAATTAGCGTCACTATACCCAAACAACCGTCTAGATTTGTAGGTTGAAATACTGTTTTAAATAAGACTGAACTCAGTTAACAAATAAACATTTCTCTGTCTTATAGCTCTGTTTTGACTACTTCTGCAGAGTTTTGATCCTCTGTACACCTAAAAAAACCTGCAAAGAAATGGCAAGGTGTAAGAAAATTCCATGTCACTAACCAGAAGTAGCTTGGTATCATATAAACAAGACAAAACAAACAGGTAAGAAGGTGATCACATGTTTCTGCAGCTACAGATTATTCCAGTAAATAGTGTCACAACTTGAAAATAACTAAAATATAAAGCAAAAGCATTACAAAGTAATTTCCTGACAGTTGCCCCCCTTTTAAGCTATTCTAACAAAAGACTATGTCCTAGCAGCCTGACAGATCATAGTCATATATAGTAATTTTGCATAATTACCAGTTAAAGAATTCCCACCATATTTTGTCATTTTAAACAACAAAAAGACAATCTCCTCCTGCTTTACTGCTTTTATATTATTTAATGAGAAAATTCCATAGATGAAAAATGCAATGTAAGTATTTAAATCTATCCTTCTCACTTCACTACATGAAACTGTAGACCAAAAAAGTCCATAAATCAAAACATTCTGACAAGGTATTTTCTGAGAACAACCAAATAAAAAACGCACTAATAAAACTAACATGGTTGTTAGCTTACAAAACAAAACAAATTTTAAAAAAGCACAAAAATGTGATTACCCAGAGAATGTGTCATAAATTTCTCTGAGAAAACAATTTAAAGGCATATATACTAGCTTCACTGTTCAGTATCGGGGGTTTACATTTGGTGTAGGAAATAGAGCCACAATTAATTAAATAGAGCCACATTATTAGCAAATTCTGCTCATGTTGTTTCTGTAGTTTTGGTTCAAAGGCCAAAATCTTCAGAGATTACCATGAGTCTAGTTCTTAACCCTAATTAAGCCTAATAATTAATAGCAGTGTATAATTATGTTGTGGAGCCAAACACAGAACAAAATCAAAGCAAATCCGAATTCACTATTATCTTGCCTTGCAGGTAACAAAAGAGGATGAATGCAATTAAGTAAATAAACCCCAAGAGAACAAAAACTGTTCTGGGCAGAGAATGTTTCTGGATTTCTATGAACACCAAAGGCATTAAAATCCTAGTTAAGGAATGTAAGACAAGCCATTTTACTAATGCTGACTGTGAGGGCGGTGGGGCACTGACACAGGTTGCCCAGAGAAGCTGCGAATGCTCCAACCCTGGCAGTGTTCAAGGCCAGGCTGTATGGGGCACTGAGAAACCTCGTCTAGTGCACAGGGGGCTGGAACTTTAAGATGGCAGGGGGCTGGAACTTTAAGATCCTTCCCACTCAAACTGTTCTGTGATTCTATGAAACATGCTGTTAGGCAATTTAATGAAATACGTAATTCCAGTGAATCTTTGTTCCATTTGCAGAAAATACCCAGTCTTACATTTAGATGAAAGCAAATTTACTCCTAAATTGTCTGTTCTGCTTTTCTATGAAATAAGCGGCTAAATCAGGAGAGTCACCTAAATGAAACCCATCTTTGCATCACTTAGAGTAAATGTTTATTATCCCCTTTAATTTATTTACCAATTCAATGCTGAGATAAACAAAGACCAAGAGGATACTGAATACAGTATGAAAAAAACCCCCTCATGTTATTTTCTCTCCATATTCTCTTCTACCAAGAAAAATAAGAGTATATTTAGGTGCATTTTGTGTTTTCAGAGGGGGAAAAACACATGTATGAAGCATTATTTCTTACAGCTATCAATTAGGAAGATGTACAACAGCTTTAACTTCAGGAAATCATTTATTACCACAGCAGTCCGATCATAGCATCGCAGAGCAGTTAGGGTTGGAAGGTACCTTCAAAAATCATCTATGCCACCCACCACACCAGGTTGCTCAAAGACCCCTCCAGCATGGCCTTGCGCACTTCCAAGGATAGGGCATCCACAGCTTCTCTGAGCAGCCTGTTCCAGCATCTCACCTGCCTCCTGTAAAGATTTCTTCTGTGAGTCCAATCTCAATCTACTCACTTTCAGCTCAAACCCATTTCTCCTTGTCCTCTTACTGATAGACCCACGTAAAAAGTCTTTCTACAGCTTTCTTATATACACATTCCTGGTATACTGAAAAGCTGCTCATCATGGTCTTTCTGGCATCTTCTTTTTTCCTGGCTGGAAAACCCACACCATCTCAGACACTCTTCACAGGAGAGGTGCTTCATCCCTCTGATCATTTTTGTGGCTCTTTTCTGAGGTTTTTTTACTCTAAAAGGTCCCTGTCCTTCTTGTGCTGAGGAGCACAGAGATTAACAGATTCCAGGTCCCAGCAGACAAGAATCACCTCCCTTAACCACCGGGGAAGACTTCTGATGTAGGCCTGGCTTTCCAGGTTCCAAGTGCAAGTTTTCATTCACCAGTACCCAAGTCTTCCTGCAGAGGGCTACTCTCAATCCATTCATCTCCCGTGCTCTACTGACATCAAGGGTTGTCCCAAGCCATGGACAACGCACCCAGGACCTTGGAATTGCCCCTGCTGAACCTTGTTGAGGTTCCAATGGGCCCACTCACCTCCTGTATCAACAGTACGTCTCAGACTGGTGTCACCTCAAAATCTGCTCAGGGTGCAACTTCCCACTGCTTATGTCATATGAAGGTATTAAACAGTATGATTCCTTGAGGGACACCACTCATCACTGCTTCCACTTGGATATTAAATCGTTGACCATACTCCTTGAATGCAGCCATAATGTAAACTCTTTATTCATCAAAGAGTCTGTCCATCCGATTTCCCTCACTTCAATTTAACAGTAAGAATGTTGGGAGGGGACACTATATCAAAGGCCTTACAGAAGGCTAGACAGATATGACATCTCTAACTCTTCCTTTGTCCACTCATGCAGTTACTCCATCATAGAAGGCCAAAAGATTAGTCAGGCAGTTAGTCCTTTGCACATCTTGTTGGCTGACTCTATAACGAACACCTCCACATCATCTTTACGTTTCAATAAATGTTTGAAGGCTACCTGTTCCATGATCTAAAGCCTAAATTATACCCTGAGTTTTGTCTTGAGTTTTAATGTTGCCAGAGACGTTCCCCTACTTGGCGGGACCAAAAAAAGTTTCTCAAATGTTTGTCATGGGGTTTTGTACAAAATCCTTTTTCGATGACATGCAACACCTGTAACTTCAGATCAAACCTCCATAAAAAAAATCTCTTAAAGGACTTAATGGATTGGAGGAATAGTAATGAGATAAACAGATTTTGATCTCTAATTCTCTCTTTTAATAATGGGCTAAGTCAGTCAGAAAGCTGCTTGGTGGCCTGCACTCTGGGATTAACTACTAATCCTACCACTGTTGAAGATGACCAGGTGCATACATCAGAACCACCCTCAAGAAAACAGGGAATCACAGGACAGGAGAGATTCGAGTAGCATGAAGATTGTTGCTATGTATGAAAGCACTTCTAAGCATCAGGTTCCATTAACACACAAACAAGAAATTAAAAGAAGGAAAACAGAATTTACCAGTTATTCAAATATAGGTGTAAGAATACGTCCTTTATTCTCTGGCCTTTCCTCCAGCATAACTACACAGTGTCTGTTTCCATGTTACTATTATTTTCTTTTTAAAATCAATCAAACTGAAATACAAGTGAGAAGTATTGTAAGAATCATTATTCTCCCTCCTAAAAGATTAACTGAGTTAAAACAAATTTTACAAAGGAGTAGTTTGGGTTTGTTTTTCATTTGCTTTTATTTGTCCTTTTTGCAAACTATCTTTGAAAGGTTTTAACCATCAACATAAATATTTCACTTAAACACCATCTAGATAGCACACTCCAAAAACACAAGCATCAGATCCTCCAAGTATCTGAACAGCTGTGTAAGATTCTATTCAAGATACGTGGACGATGCCTTTATTTTTCAGCACATTTAATTTTAATTGCTTTTGCTGCTCTGGTCTGTGAGACTAAGAGGCACTCACAGTGCTTTGCAAATGCATTATCAGAGCAAAATGAAAGTTCCATACTTGATCACCAATTTCCCAAGCCTGACCTGCTTCCAAAAACATAAAGAATGATGGCATCTTTTCCAACATCTATGTCTTTTGCATTTTTCTGGTGTTCTGAGTTACCAGCTGCTTCAGAAACCTTCAGTTTGACTTTCTGGATGATGCTGTTCACATAGAATTGTGGGCTGGAATACCTTTCAGGATTCTTTTTCAATATTCTCTAATTTAAGCAAGATAATGAACATTAACATTGAAGACTTGGAGTTTAAAACTCTCCTGTGATCAGTTCATAGAACAAGGAAATCAAAGAAATTTTCCTTAATTCACAGAAGTATTCTCATTCAGTATAAGGATTTTTGACAAAGATTATCATTAGAGCAATGAATTAGCCAAGGACCAAGAAGTTTATGCAAGTGTCTAGTGAGCATATAGCTCAGGGACAGTGAAAGACACACTACCAAAACTAGATAGCAATGTATATTCTGTGCCATAAGAATAAGTACTATTACAATTAAAATATTTTTTCCTACTGTATAATTTCAAAGTGCACCTAAAACACGTTTACTACATTACACCTTAGTTTATAAAAGTATGATCAAGAAGAGGATCCCTTTGGTTGATTTCATGGTTATATTGTAACTAAATGAGTCATTTCTATCTTGATTCTTATATACTCAAAGAATCTCTAACAGGTTGTCTTTCTTTCACATCCAGATACACTAAGTTCCTACAGAACAGAAATCTGTGCTCTTACCTTGAATTAACTTAAAGGCAGCTAACATTATCTGGGCAAACACTATTCGGATCCACATTTGGTGATACTTAAGATGTGAGCTGTACCTTTCGGTTAACTTCAAAAGACTTAAAGGTATAACTGCACTCAGCTCTTTAGAGAAGACAAAATTGGGGGTAGAAGGGAGAAATATATAACATATATCAAATTTTAACTGCCCTTTCCACACTTTCCTTTGGGAAAAACAAATCCTCCTTCAACAGACCTTTGACAGCTGGGACAGAGTACCAAAGTACTTCAATAAGGACCACAATGGCATTCTCCTAGATACAAAACAAAAGATACAGATATCAGTGGGAACAGGACCTATGGTAGAAATCTCATCCATGTACTCTAAGGCAAATAGACTCGGACTCTGACACTAGTCAAAACTAGCTAGTCTCATTCACTCCTATCAGATGCTTCTTCCACACACAGATCAATCTAAATTACAAATAGCAAAGCTCCCAGATGAAGCTGTCAATACACAGCTCAGCTGTGCTGAGGCAATAGTGATATAGCCTTTATCTTTTCAATTTACTGAATCACTAGTTGCTTCCACTTCCATCAACTTTTGAATGTTCTCTTGCCTATTCAAGCAACATGTATTGCACATCACCTGCTTTCCACAGGAAGATGAGCTGAATCAATATGGTGGGGCACATGTAAATCATGCAGTTCATTACAGTAGTCTGTCAGATGATTCCACCTTAACGTATTGACAAAGGAGGAGTCTTGCTGGTTAGGGTTTATTTTTGTTCCTGGAACAGCCACACTGCTTTTTCAAGTGCAGAATGAAATGGACAACAGTACCTTTCTGTTGGCAACTGCATCTCTATCAGGGTTCTGGGATAAAACTCTGTGCTACTGATAAACAGTAAGTACAGTGTACAAATTAGGCAGTTTAATTATTCCCTGCCATTTGTCCTTTGAAAACTTACAAAGAACAAAAATCTGTAGAAAATCACATTTCAGTTTAGCCTCAGTATCAGCACTACTTATTGAGGGAACAATGTGCTTACAGAAGACTTCAGATTTAAACTTCAGTTTAGCCTGAAAAAACATTTGTGCTGTTCCCGGAACTCTCCAGGAACAGGAGACTTTCAAAACTTTTAAATTCTAAAACATTGGTATCTCTTGGACTTCTCTTACCCAGTTTTAGCACATCTAACTTCTTTGCACAGAGTTGTTAATATTTAAAACCTGTAGCATGCTTCCTACTTTTTGGCCAACACCAAGTGTACGGCTTCCTAGTGTCTCCTACATGCTAATTCTTCCTTTGTTTTCTCCTGCTTTCCTGCTCTTTGTTCTTGCCAGGTGTGATAATTACAGTAAATAAAAGGTGAATACTGAAAAACTTCCATAATTTCATCAGTAACAGCTGTTCATACACAGCATTTGTGTACAAGAACAGATTTTCTTCAGTCTTCTACCATTCAGCTTAAGGAAGTTCATAGAAAAAGATATTGTGCTGACGGCATTCTATTCTGCAACAAAGCTAATCACCACTAATCGGACATCTATCTTACTTTATTTCACATCTCTCTGTGATTCGTTTTTCAGAGATTGCAAGGTAGTGCCTTCCTCTATGAAATTGCTGTTACTGTACAACAACAAAATTAATCTGAAGCAACTAAATGAGGAGAATTATTATTTCTTCACTTTGCAGCACACACTCAAATGCCCATTCTCCAATGATTTCTCTGCTCAGCATGTATTTTTTCATCCTACATTTATTCAACATTATTTGCCAGAGTAACATACAAATTAGGGGCCACTTGGCTCTATAAATAAATATAAATAAATATAAATAAAGCTAAATTAGTCTAAATTTTTAACTCTTCAGACCCTCCACTAGTTCCTATTAACTTTGGTCGGTGTAGATCACTTATTGAGTAGTAAAAACAAAAGAACAACAAACCCTCTTTAACGGCTGCACACAAGGTGTCCCTTTGTGGCACACCAAAAATAAATGTTCTTAAATATTTTCTAAATACATGTTCTTCACATTATCACACTGATATCCAAATGGTGATTTCTGTTTTCCTACTCCACAATAAAATGTTCTTATACATGGACATGGGTGTGTATATGAGAATACATCAAGGTGTTAAACATCTAGACTGAAATTGTATTTCCTTTGAAAAAGCTTCTGCTAAACAAGAGATATTTACCTATCTAGTTACAATATGTATGAAGAGGTAAGTTAATTATTTGTTCATTTTTCAGTAGTAAATATGTACTGTGTCAATTACCTAAAATTATTTGAAAGAGTTCAGTGTGAGCAGGGCAGACTAATAAAAATACAAGGTACAAGAAAAATAAGGAAGCTTGTTTCTCCAGCTGAAGAAGTTATAGGAACACGAGTGTGCCATTGTTGGCTTAACGATCCATTTCCTCTTAAACGTATCTACACAAAGTTTGCCTCTGTGAACAGGCCACATTCTGCATGTTCAACATCTAATTTGGCTGACACAGGTTTAAGAAATAATACATATAGTCACCTTATGTTCAAAAGCATCTTTAAGCATAAGATTGACTGCTGTTGATGCCAATTTAAATGGCTTATCGTCCATCTAGTTTCCGTGCTACAGCACAGAGAACAGGAGGACACTTGCATCAAGGCAAGTTTCTTAACTGACACATTTGCTATCTTCAATATAAGAAGTACCTAACTCCTATGAAAACAGGCTTTGCACATGACACAATACCAACCAATATGCTGCAAAAAGCAGCACTGTCACACACATCTCCAGTAGCTTATCTGGCCAGGGTTTACAGACACACAGGCACAGCTAGCACAACACCTACATTATTGTCTTAGATACTCAAGGCATTTCTCAGTGAGAAAATAGACTACAATATTAATGTATACAGTCTACAGGCAGACTACATCTAGGACTGATGGTTTACGGCTACAACCTGTCGTGCAGGCTCAAATGCTGCTTTCTGAGTCCCATTTACATGGATGGCAGGAAAAAAATTACATACAGAAGTATGACCAAAAAAATATATCCATAAGTATATAGCTCTTACTACTTTAATATAAATACATACATAAATGCTTAAAATAAAAGCATGCAGAACACATTGGCACAGGCAAATATAAAACATTAGAACACCTCTTCATTTTCTCCCCGAATTATAAAAACGATGTGTTTTTTACAGATAACAGCAAACAACAGATGGATATTCACAACTGCAAGCTCTGGAGAACAATCACAGTATTTTACAAAGTGTTCATCAATAATGACATCCAGAAGAGTTAAAATACAGATTAAAACCAAATTCAGTGGAAGACTGAATTTGTTCCAAAGTGTCTCAAAAAACTACAGGCAAGTTGTGCTAGCTGAAACTACTATGTAATATGCTTCCGTGCATATTTATGGATTCTGGCTTTCCACAATTACAATTGTAAAAAATACTTTGTCCTATTCTAATACATTAAAAAAAAATCAAATAATGATGTACAAAAAAGGTATGTAAAATTCGTATTTTAATGCTTAATCAAAGAGTGTTTATTTTTAAACTAAAACCTAAAATTAATCTTAGCACACAGTGAGTTTTACACAAATTACTTCTGACTTTGAGCTCTTTTATTTCATGAAAAGTAAAAAGATATCATGAGCACACATAAGCAGTGTGTGTGTGTTTGTGTCTGTGTGCGTGACACAGTAACAATTTGGAGAAAACTAAGTTTCCAAGAAGGCACTGTGTCTTTCACAATTTAAGGAGGGAAAAAAATCCTTTTCCTCTGAAGCAAAAAGATTAATTTTTTCTTTGTTTTCTACCTATGTGCATTTTTATGTGTGTACATCTAATTTTAAAGCAAGTGTAATAATAAAACAACTTAGCACAGACACACTTGTTTGTGCCTTTAGAGGTTGATAATACCTTTCACTTTGCACTTGCAACTAGTCTGAAGAACACGCATAGCCACTTAACAAGGTTCAGCTTAAACTGCACTAATATTCCCTCCAAAAGTCAAAGGTTATTCCTTAGTCCCATATTTAAAAACCTTAACACACTTATGTTTTTCAGACCCATTGAGAGAGTAGGACTGAGAAACTGGCACTTCCAGAAAAAAAAAAAAAAAAGGAAGAAAATTTTATGTAAGCATAAGTGAACATGTTTGAGTTAAGCTGTACTAGTGATTTTCTTGCTAATAACGAGGGGGAAAGAGATGAAATGGGACAGTAAACATCTATTAGTATTTAAAAAATCAGATAACTTTAAATATGTTCAGATGGTTTCCCTGCTACCAGCCTCACCATTTTTAATGAATATATTTTCATCTGAAAACTGTTTTATCTGTCTCATAACCAAGTGAATGACCTAAACAAACAACAAACTTAGTAACTGAGCATTTGCTTATGCCGAGAAGCAATGAAAGTGACTAAAAAAATACTGCTCTAAGATACTTAAGATAAACCTACTAATGAAAGAAGTTTCCCTAAATGTCTTTCAGAAATTGAAACTGGAGTCTACAAAATACCAAGACACCAAGAGTCCTTCACTACACACAGCATTTCACAAGACAAGATCATTAAGTGTTGATCCAAATGCACACATACTCCTTTCAGTCAAACATATGACAGAGGCTGACAAAACAAAAGACAAAAAATGCGTGCACAATTTCTGTACTGGTTTTATTACCCAGGTATATGGATGTGCTGTTAAGTACATGCACCCAGAAGTTCATCCCTCCAGATCTCTCTATATCATGCCTCTACTTTCACAAGCCTGCTGGAACTCTTAGCAGGCATTTATGATGAATGCCAAAGTCTTTTATACAGGAACTCCACAGAGTTTTCCCCAGTTCCTTCCATGGGGTGGCTTCTCCCCCATTCCTCTGCAAGTGACCACACATCACCTGGTCCAAAGTGATGCTGTAACTGGACTCCAGTCTACCACCAACTACGCCAATACTTCATGTTAGTGGTGGGAAGACCTTGCAAAGCAGCTCAAGTTCTGCGTTCCTAACTGCAGAAGTCAATCTCTGAATTTCTTCTCTAGGTAATATATGCAGTGGAATATATTCTAGGTAATACATTTAGTCTCATTCAATGGATTTCATACATTTCTCAAAATCTGGGAGAAGCCTCTAGCACTACTGTAAGAGAAATCCAGAACATACAGAAAAAACCTGGACCTGAGTAATAGGTCAAATGCATAAACTGCCTATCCTGAAGCAAGTGTCTATCATTAATCATACTTAGACATCCATAATATTAAGCAAGGGCAACCTATTTAATCTTCTTTGTGAATCTTGGAAATCACACCATGTGCTGCCATAAACCAAAATCAGGCCAAAATCCAACAGAACATTATTACTGTGAGTGCTGCATCCATGTCCACTACTTCTCTCCCAGATCAGTTAGAAATCCCAACCTTCTCTACATCCAGAAGATAACCTTCAGGAAACAGCATATTCATATGGAAGCACTAAAATGTATCAAAACTTTTCCTTCCAACTTGCCTTACCTCATTGAATAGGCAGTTTACTTCCCCAGTATCAACCACTACTTCCATATACGCGGCCCAAGAAAAACATCTTCCCCGTAAATATCCCACATCCATTTGGAACACACTCACTCATCCACACACCAGACAGCAGTGCTAGAACACATAAAGGCCTACGAGTCCAGGCAGGAACTATTACCAGAGAGCTACACGACATAGTGCATCACACTGGACACGGGCAGGCATACTTTAATTCAAAAGCCTTATTTTAAGATAAGCCAAATTTCTATTAGATAAATGCCACCTCCACACACTTGCAGGTCTAAAATAGCAACCTGTTTTAATTAAGGAGAAACGATGCAGCTGATTTTATTTCCACCATCCAGTGGGTGGATGCCAACGGTACTAAAGATCCTGTAATCATTCAGCACACTTCAGGTTACCCCTCAGCTTGCCATGTGCATCTGGGCCTTTGCGGCTCCCTTTTCTTTATAGAAACCGGTATGCAAGCTGAGCACAAGCCCCTTATCCAACTTTACCTCAAGAAATAAAAACCACAATAAAAAATTCAACCGGTAAGCTAACAACCTTCCCGAAGCCCGCGGAACAATGCAGATATCACACCCGCCACCATCGACCTGCACAGCGACTCCCCTTGTGAATCCCTTCCTTAATCCGCTTCGCTACCATCGCTCTCCCACACACATCAACATTTGCCCCTCATCCCGCAGCCCCCTCTCTCACCCGCCATCCGTTCCCTCTCCATTTTGGAAGGCCTCTTCCCGTTCCACACTGAACCCACTCGCCGACGATGCCCGCGGGCGGGCACACACGCCCCATTCCCCGCGGCGGGGGCTCGGCCTGCGGCTCCCCGCGGCGGGGGCGACGAGCGCCCAGAGGCACCGCAGGCATTGCCGCTGCCGCCCCGTCCCCGGGTACCTGCGCCCGGCACGGACCGCGCCGGCGGCGATGCCCGGGCTGGAGCCCGGCGGCACCTGGGGCGTGCGCGCCGGCGGCGGCCCGAGCCGAGCGGCCCGAGGCGAGCGGCCCGAGGCGGGAGGAGGAAGCCCCGCACTCACCCAGCAGCAGCAGCTTCAGCTCGCGGCGGGCGTCCCGCTTGTCCCGACGCAGCTGCCGCTCGATCTCGTCGTTGATCCGCCGGGCTTCCTTGGCTTCCTCGCTCAGGCAGCACGCCATGATGGACTCCAGAGTCATTCTTCCTAACTGGTTCAGACACAGCCCCCACCCCCCCTAAACCCGCACGCACACACGCACCCCGCCGCCGCTCCGGCCCCGGGGGGCACAGGCGCTCTCCGAGGGCCCAAGGGCCGCCGCACAGGGCAAGCACGCAGGCAGAGCAGCCTCGATATCACAGAGGGGCAAGAAGAAAGGCAGGGCCGCTGGCGGCGCGGATCGCCGCTCCCTGCCGCTGACACCCGCCGCTGCCAACTCCTCCTCTCCTCTAAATCATGCACCGAACAACATGGAAACATCCACCGCGGCAGCAGCAGCAGCGCTACCCAGCCGAGCCGCCCCTCGTCCCGCTGCTTCCCTTCCCTCACCGCCGCCCGCAGCCTACGCGGTCCCCGAGTGTCCCTGGCGGCCGCCGACACCCCCGACGCGACCACCCCACCCCCGTGGAAGCGCTAATGCCCACTAATCCCTCCCCCGCCCCGCACACGCACACATCTCCCTGCCGCTCTCCGCCCCCAGAGCGGGAGCCCAGCTCCTGCGGGGTGGGCGAGACCGCCGCTGCCCGGCAGGAAGAGCTTCCCCGCGGCCGCTCCTCCTTCCCGCCGCCTCGGCCGCTCGCCCTTCCAGGAAGAAGGCGGGGGTGGTGGTGAGGGAAAGCGGAGCTCGCTATCAGAGAGCTGCCGGTGTTCGGCTCCGTTCGGTTCGACCCTGCCCGCGTTGCCGACGGAGCAGCGAAAAGGGAAACGAGTGCACTAGTAGGGGTCGAGCTCGACCGGCTTTTAAATGGTTGGGCGCCGCGGGCGTGGTGCAGCAGGAATATGGCGGCCCGTCTCCCGCCGCCGCTCCCGCTCTCTCTCCGCCCCGCTGCGCGGTGGGGGCGAGCGGCCGGGGCAGCCGAGCCCCCGCCCGCGCTGTGCCGCCCCCCAGGGCCGCGCCGCCCGCCCTGCGGCGGCCGAAGAGGAGGGCAGGAGGTGCGGGAAGAGACTGAACGGATTCTCACTCCAAATGGCTGCGAGGAGCTGTGCCTGCACCGGTTTGTTCTGCCGGGCAGCACCTTTCCTAACGCCTTGTTTGTTTTCGCTTCCTTTGTTTTTAGTCGTGGGCACACATTTTTATTCGGTTCCCATCCTAGAACAGATGAGTTGGGTTGGCAGGGACGGGCGGAAAATGTGGCCAGCTGAAAGGAAGGAAGAAGTAAGGAGCCGAAAATTCCTTTTCCACCTTTGCCGGAATGGGAAAGCAGAGCGGGATACACGCACACCGTCAGGCACCCGGAAGGTTTAGCGCCCTGACTCTTTGCTGGGAAAGCAAAGCCTGGGACACCCCACGGAACGCCACCAGTGTGGCCGATACTCGGCTGCGGTGAGTTCTATTCGCCCCACGCCCCAGCCCCTGCCGCAGACCCAGTCCCTGGAAAGCTGTCCCCATGTAGCTTTCGGTAGCCCTCAGGGTGATGGCATACAATCGAGCAGAACGCACTGATGCGCCTTTTAGTTTTTGTGAATTCATAAACGCCTCACGGAATTCCCACACCTGCACTTCCTTTGGCCACCTCCATTTTAAGCTACTTGTATCTAGGAATGCTGCCAAATCGGCTGTAAATCTGGTACTAGCCTAGGTAATGGGTAGAAAGGCACATCATTTTCTATCTTCTAGCTCCATGTCTGACACCTCACCAGCACCTGCTGACATCTGTTTTGGAAAGCATATGCTCTTTCCTAAAAGCATCCATATGTACCGACAAAATTATTTAAGTAAGGTGTACTATAAAGAGTAAGATGATGATGGAATTAAAAATAAAGATAATAAACCAATCAAGAAAATAACACATTCAATCAATTTTTTAGAGCATGAAAAAAAAGATTACATATTTTAAAAATGCATCATTTTCATGTAGATATATACTGTACTGGTATATATAGTGTATAAAATGATTGATACAACTTGGAATCTTTTTTTTTTTAATTCCAGTCAATGACTTTAAGTCAAAATTGTGTAGTTTCAGCTACTAAGAATAGATTAGATTTCACTCAAAGCATATTCTCTCTTTTAAAACCTGTATGTATACAATTGTATCTATGTATTCACCTGTATTGTGTACTGGTCCCAGATGTATTAATATTACATGAAATTAAGATTTCTAAAGTGCCAACACTGAATTACAGAGACAACAAGTAACAAAAAAGAGGGGGAGGTTACTTCAATAAAATAATTATTAGAGTTTTTGAGATAAATACTAGGGTTTTCTTAGAAATGCCAGAGTCCAAAAGAGTGACGGTGAGTGTGGTAAAGCTCACAAGAAATACTTGCTGGATGTTTTGTACATGGTGCCCAAATCCACAGCAATCATCTCCAGGAATCACATCTTGAATAAAGGTTAGGAACAGGTCAATGAGTTTCCAACCTTTAGGTAAACTGAATCAGTATCCTCTCCAAAACTGAGGGCACACTGTTCTAATAAAAACTGTAATAGTCTGCAGTAGAAGAAGCTGGACTAAACTTTCTTAACTGTTTTAGCTGGAATAAACTTTTTAAACTATACTTTTATATGCTCAGTATAAAAGGCATGAACACAGTGTATACCTCAAATGCAGAACTGTAATTTAATTTTGCATTTTTAATGAGACAAGACACCCTACAGACCAAAACTGTAATCTGCATGTACTACTTCTATTGACATAACTGAATTTCAAATATTTACATAATAAATAACTTCAGATTTTTAATGGATGAGCCATCTAGTCCTGAGTATGGCATCAGCAGATAGCCATTATATACTGTTTTACTCATTTGCTTCATGACTTAGTGGAAGTCAGAAGAATCCCATTATGGATAATTACATGATAATAAAACCTATGAGGAAATTTCTTTCCAGACCTCAATTCCATAATGGTTGGCTTTTGTTTTGAAATGTGAAATATCCTTTATAAATATTTTATCCTAGTAACAACTATCAGTAAATGACATAAATCTTTATTGCCTATGCACATACTTATTATCCATAGATACCATAGATATCCATAATGTTCCCTAATCCTAGACAGATACTTCCTGATAAGCCTCCCTATAGCACTAATCTCATATTCCTCTATCCAACAACTAGTCTCCAGTTGGGTTGCATGTCATAGCAACCCATTGCCTGTGAGACATTTTGATGTTGCTTACAGCTACAGGAAATGAAAAGTGAGACTGACAGAGGGAGAAAACATGGTATAAAACACCTTGTTTCTTAGGTATTCTTACTCATAAGACAGTAAAGATTTGGAAACTACCACTATGTTTAACCATGTCCATAACATTCTTTGCACTAATCTATCCCAGTTTTCAATTTCTTCCTTCCATATGCCTAAAGATGTTTATTGTCACTTTCCTCTGTCTTTTCTGCCTAAGAACGGTTTTCTGTGATGTTTTGACAGGTTCCAAATGGTACCTGAACTTGGTACTCACATGACCGTAAAACAGAGAAGATTGTGAATAGCAACATCATAGGATTTTCATAATGAGTAAGCCTCCCATCTTAACCAATTGGATATCTTGTGAGTGCTTTTTGGTTGCCAATGTGCATTAAGAAGACATTTGTACAGTGCTATGCAGAAGTACATCCCAGTCTTGTTTGTGAATGTTTCCAGTAAATTTAGAGGCTGTCAGTATGTCTGAGTTGAGCAAATTGTCCTTCCAGTATGCCTTCCTAATCAGCTTTTTGTTTGCTGGTTTTGTTTGGGTTGGGGCTCTCCTTTTGTTGGTGGTTTTTTTTTTCCTCTGTTTGGTTTGGTTTCTGGGGAGGTTTTGAGTTGGTTTTTTTGGCTTTTGTTTTGGTTGGTTGGTTGGTTTCTGGTTGGTTGTTTTTATAAAGGGGAAAAAAACCCCCCAAAAATTATCAGCTGTTCTCTGCTGTTTAATGAATAACATCCAGTTTTTGCAATTTCCTTCAACAGATATCCATTTGTTCCAGTGTGTGCAGTTTTGACAAATTATCTTCTGAATGTTTCTCAGTGTTACTTATTTCAAAGCAAAAGGTGCCCGCCAAGGTGCTAAGGTATAGACTAAGGACTAGGGAAGAGTTAACCCCCTGGTTTTTCACCTGATTTATGTGGAATTTTAGAAACTTCCTTCCTTCTACCTGTTTGTATGTCGAGGTTCTTATGAATGACCTATCTGAAAAAGCTCAAGTATTTTTCGAAATACGTTTGTTCTTCAGACTCATCTCTTAATATTATTTTGCCCCGGCAGGCAGCAGAAGAGGGGTGTTGTGCAGAGCAGCGACCTGCAGGCACCTGCACCAGGAGCCAGCATCCTGTCCGCAGCGCTCCTCGCCCGTTCCAGCAGGACAGGCTGCCAGCCGCATGATTTAACTGCGTGCAGAACTGATCCTGGTATATTGTGTTGGGTGGGAATTTTCTTGGTCGTTAGGGTTTGTTGGTTGGTTCCTTGCTTGGTTGCTTGACTGGGTATTTTCCCAGAGTTTGCAGTTAGTTTAAGGATTTGCATTGTCTTTCACAAAGTTTCAGTTGACCCTTCAGTCCTGCTCATGGGAAGCGTCTAGTAGGCACAGTGTGATCCAGGCCACCACTTCTGTGGGAATTAGCTGCTGGATCACTTGCATGAGCCAGTTGTTCCTGCATTGTTCTGCACAAGTCTGGTGGAACAGGATCATAAATTTCAACCTTGAAAAAAACCAAAAACCCAAAACAAAGCAAAAAATCTCATCGTGCTTGACATGACACAAATTACATTAATAAATTGGTGGAGTATGAGCTGATAGTACTGCAATATGGCCACTCACTGAAAATGAATACTTAAGTCTTCAGTATTGGCAGTAGCTGTTTCTCTGATTACTTTTGTCCTATTGTATTGCTTTTACCATGAAATGGATGCCAATTATGGATCCAGGCTTATTTGTATTTTTATTATTTGAGAGTTATAGAGGTTAAAATCTCCTCCCAAAAGTTTCAGCAAGGCCAGTGATGAAGTGTTCAGCCCAGGATACAGTATGGAGGATACTAGTCTTCCACCTCCATGACATAAATTATAAATTCATATTTTGGCATCATAGAAATACTATTGCTTCTGTCAAAATACCTTTCATGTGCATTTATTATGTCACATTCAAGCACATTTTTCTTTCATGTCATTGAATTTTTAACAAGGCGGCTTTCATTCTTTATGGGTTTTTTATTTTTGTGCAAGTCCAAAGTAAGTTATTCATAAATATAATCACACCTATTTATTAACCTAGAGAGACTTTGTATAATGTCTAGTTCATTTGCCATCAGCAGGGCTTCTCATGCTCTGCTAGGTTAATGGTATTGTATGTTTGGATTATTTATCTAAGACTTCAAACATTCTATTCTAGCTTTTACTCTTACCCTACAGTCTATTCTTGGATATATGCTTCCTAATTCTGATTTCATATAAGTTTCATAGCATAGTAACTCCATCATTTTCAATGGAATTGCACCATTGAAAAACAATGGAATTGTTTTTCATTATCATACACAGTAGTGTCAGACCGTGAGCTTCCTTTAAGATATTTAACATGCACATTGTAATTGTGTGACTCCTCCAGTTTGTAAGGAAAAAACCAAAACTTCAGAATAGTCCAACCATTAGAAAGCATAAACTGATACGCCCTCATTCCCATCTTAGTTCTCACTATGTCACAGGACAGGGAGGCAAGAGTTACACATCACCCAGACAGAGGTAGTTCTTTTGGTATTTCATGGAAAAGTATTATTTATAAATCTTTCCATCATCCAAAGAGTGCGTCAGAGGAGGTTATTTTCTTGCAATCCAAAGTACGTCACTAGAAGGACCATGGATAACTATCTCATTGCCCATAATTTTAAAATGGAAGACTAATCTGAAATCAAAGCATTCTTGAATACTTCCCACAATCTTGTACCAAACTTTAGTATGTAAACTGAAAAATTATTTTTCCAGTGGAGATGAACAGAAAATAATGATCCACTTTCATGTAGTAGTAGTAGTAGTTCATAAACTTATCTTTTCAATATGCAATTCATACACAAGTTAAATGCAAGAATTTAGACTCTTTAGGAATAAATTCTGTATTTTGTATATGATTCATGTCTTATATTAATAGGAGCATCAATATATTTTGCACATTACTACCAGATTTTCTAATGAAAATCATAAGCAAATGCATGAGGGATAAGTGACATAAGGATAAAAATTATGACCCAGTCAATTGTGTTTTCAGATGAGCAATTAAATTATTTTTATTGATATATATAATTTAAAAACATTATAGCAGAAGCTCATCATGAGATTGTTTCAAGTATTTATGGTTTTAAAGTGAATGCAGAGAAGGATCTTAAGACAACAGGTAATCAGTGTTTTCCTCTAAGTGGAAGTACAGTAATAAGGGAAGTATCTTTCTTTCTCTGTATGAAAATCTATTAGAAAAGCTTGTGGTACTTAGAAAAAATGGTCCTCATTAAGTCTTATATAAAGCCATCACAAATACTTGACAGAAGTAGTATTTCCACAGAAGTATTTAAAGTAATGGAGAAAATTGAGTTGGAAGACAGCAAAATAATTGGCTTCCATTTAATACTTTAGGAAGTATTGAGCAGGAATCAAAGCACTCAGTTACATACTGAAGTAAAAATGTGGGTTGAATTGTATAACTATAATTACAGTTACATAAATTCAGTTATACCTATAACCTCAGATAGCCAGATAGTATGTTTCTTCAATCAGTATGGGATGACTTGTGAACTTGAATTTGGGCAGAAATAGAAATAACTCTTGTGCCTGTGATGTAGAGCTAACAGTAGATTGCTGTTATTATTCCCCTGCAGTTAACATGGAATTTAGATAGTGCGCTATACTTTTAAGGAAGATTGGTGAATCTATAATAATATTTAAGGGAATTACAGAAATTCATTAGTAGGGAAAAGGATAACATTTATTTCATTTGTCCTAAGAGACAGAGAAGAGAGACTTTTCAACACTTAGAAAGTTCTGTTTTGGACATATAGAGAATTTGATAGAGTTCTAAGATTGTTTAATTACCACTTTGGATAAAATACATGCATTACCCTGGTGTGGGTATAATTGTGAGGCAAGCTGTCAGGGTACTATATTTCTATGGGACTGCTTACTAATCTGGTTGTATTTTGAATTGTGGGTTTGCATTGCCTTACATAGAATCTAAATAAAAATCCTCTGAAATTTTGGTTTTGTTTCGATTGAAAGAAGATAATTTTTTTTTACTCCAAAATAAAGAGTGTTTAACAGAACTGAGACTTTGAAGAGACTAGGAAATTTTCAGAAAAATCAGTGGTTAAATTTTAGTTTGAATACTGAGAGTAATAGATGTATTTTGAATTATATAGGATATTCAAATCTCTTGTATTTGTGAGGGAAAACTTTTGTCATTAATACCTGCTTCTGCTAAGAAACTAGTCATAAGTCTGAGATGTACAAGAAAAGAAAAAAAGCTTTGAGCTCCCCCTACTGTTCTTTCCATCCAAAAAGATGGAAAACCTGAATTTTGTTTTGATGGATAAAATATCAGTCAGATAGAAGAGAAATTTAATAACACAGAAGTACTATTTTAAGTTTCTTATAATGTTCTATTAACAGTGGAGAGAACCCAAGTTGTTAGAACTCTTAAGGTTTTTGGCATTCACAGCATAATGTGCACGACAATGTATACCTTCATATACAATAGTTTTCCAAGTTTCCTGTGCAAAGATATGATTTAGTGTTTGTATATGCATACACTTAATCTTGTTCCCTTTACATGAAATTGGTGGATCATAGAATTTATTAAATATTGGCATATTCATACAAATTAGTAATTTAATTTACTTTTCCAGAAAGCTTTCAAAAAGCTATTATTTATTCAGATAAGTGATTTGGGAACTCCCACTGCAATTTTTAATAAATTACTACTTGTAAATCTAATTTTTGAGTTCTTTTACATTATTACCATTGCAAGTTATAAAGAGTACTTTAAGAACTAAAATTCTGAGCTATGTACTGACTGACATAACAAATACTTTTCACTGAAAGTGTTTAATCTCATAATGGCCAGATTTGTCTATAATGTATAGTTTATGAGTTCATCATCAGTGCTCATGATCAAAGCACTTTTTATCTGTTTATTAGTATTTCTTTGTTAAATAACACTTAATTTTTTCCAGAAAAAAAATCCTCTCCTTGCACAAAGGCTGAGCTTTATTTGGAGTTATGTACTTTCATTGTTTTAACAACTGAAAAATATTAATGTACTGATTATTTCAAGTCTTGTTATACCCATTCTCATAAAGAGTCTCTGCTAGTCTCATTATAGGTGACATAAAGGTGGTAGCATTGTAACAAAAAAAAAAGTCAAAATTCTCTCTAGTGTATCATATATGTATTGGTACTTCTCCTTGATTTTCCCTATGGAGTTCAAAATTCTTCTAATGAAATAATCTTTCTTTTTTACCATTATGATTTTCAGCAAGTAGTTAAACTAACCTCTATTTCTTTGGCCTGGTAACACCAAATACCATCTGTTCCACATGGAGGTGTGGGGTGACGTGAAAATGAGCTGGTGCAGGGGTCTTGCTAAATTTTGGTGAGAAAGGCCCAACAACCCCAACCACAAGTGGCTTAATAAAGTTACTTCAAAAAGACAGGCTGAGAAGAGGGGTAGAGATAGCAACATCTTACATCTCCTCAGGTGATAGGCACTCCATGGAGTATTCAACAGTGCCCCAGTGGATTTTCCCATGGCACACTGCACAGAGCAGATCCTGTCTGGGGAAAGAAACTCACCCTTTTGGTCATTTGATATCATCTATAATTTCCTTAGAAGAAAACAGATCTGTTTAAGGGCAAGTCCATGCAGGAGGTATCATGGCAGTGCTGAGCAGGAGCTGCCCGCAGGCAGCTGCTTGTGCTGTCCCATGTTAGTTGCAGTGTACAGCTGTCTCCCAGTCAGGATCAATGCATTCCATCCCTTGATCCCTATACAGTTTACCTTTCCCAAATATATGTTGTAATTTACAAATCGTATTAATAACATGGCATTCTCAAGTGCAAGTTCCAATAGGAGAAATGTGGCCTTTGCAAGATCACCAGCTCCTCAGGTTTAATGTCTTCCATAAGGATCCCAGTACATATCTACCTGCACTCTTTTCAAGGATCACATTGCTCCTTTGTGATAGTTAATGAGAAAATAAACCAATAAACCAAAGTGATTGATTTTTGATGCCACTTCATGGTCTCATTAGAGAGACAGCACTCCAAGATTCATGAAGACATTTGTTTTTACCCTCAGATCATTCACCATTTTTCTGTTCCCTACATTGTCTAGAAAAGGGCAGTGAAGCTGGTGAAGAGTCTAGAGGTAAGTGATTTGAGGAGCAGCTGAGGGATCTGGGGTTGCTTAGCCTGGAGAAAAGGAGACTCGGGGTGACCTTATCAGCTGCTAAAACTACCTGAAAGGAAGCTGTAGCCAACTGAGGTCGACCCCAGGCAATTAGGATGAGAGGACAGTCTGAAGCATGCACCAGGGAGGTTCAGGCTCGACATCAGAAAGAACTTCTTCACAGAAAGAGCTGTTAAGCACTGGATCAAACTGCCTGGAGAGGCTATGGAGTCATCCATCCCTGGAGGTATTTAAGAGAAGACTGGATGGGGCACTTTGTGCCATGATCTACTTGACAGGGTGGTGTCTGGTCAAAGGCTGGATTTGATAATCTCAGATTATTGATTAATCTAACTGATTCTGTGATCAAGGGACGTTCAATTTAACTGCAGTTTTAATTCTTTTTTCCTGCTGTTTACATGCTCAATTAATCTTCTTTCACTTTAATGATTACTTTTGCTCTGTCTTTTCCTTTATGAATTGAATAAAACAGCTCCATGGTTTTAACAAAAGATTTATCAAGTCCTACTTGGAGGCTTACATTGGATATAATATTTCAAACAGCTGACCATGCTAAGAAGAGCCAGTTCTAGCAGTGAGCTGAGAGTATTATTTGTTGCTAGAATTCTATGTTATAAAATGTAGCTCCTACTGTGTGTTTAATCCGTTACATTCCCATTTTGTCTCCATCCTTTTATTTGACTGCTTTGTTCATGTTGCATATTTTTATGCTTTAGTACCACATCTGTTTTGTCATGCATATGGATAGACCACAAGCATGAACAGTTTAAGAGTATATATCCTTTTTTCTGTAATTCTATTTAGTGTCCAGACCATTGGGATTCCAGTCCTAGTGGATAGTAGTTGTAAGAAAAATTCATATGCAAAGCTCTGTGTGTTAATACAGGTATTTCAACCACAGAATTTCTCTCTACAGGTATGTTTTCTTCCCTCTGCTATATCAAATCCTTCCATCTATTCATGTAGACCACATAGAAAGGAGTAGAACTCAGTTTGGAGAAAATATCAGCCACACTCCCCATAAGAGTGTAACTCACTCCAAATTTACACGCACCACTATTAGTAAAAGGTCACCATGAGTTATCAGTTCCCTTGCTACTAAACAAATATGACTTGTTTCATTCAGGACATTGTTTCCTTAGTGAATATTTGGGATCTATTTTGCTTCTGTCTCTCCGTTTTTTTGGTATCTATTTAGCACCTACTGATGCCTTTTTCTCTGGTCCTAGAACTATGAGCCAGACACAGGGAGATCAAAAGGGGTTATCCTTTATATAAGGATCCTTAGGTACCCAATTCACCAGCTGGAAAATGCTGAAGATGCACACTCTGCATAATGCAAGAATCCGCAATTAGATGCACACCCGGTGAAGTCATGTCCCTGTGCTCTAGTATCTTCTAAATCGTCCCCCTCAGATGCGGCCTAAGCTCTGTAAAAAATAAGTCTTGAAGAGCTGGTCTCAGTCTTGGTTTCTAAGGAGAGCCAGGATAGCATTGGGGTCTTGGAATGTGTTTTGTCCTTCTCCCTAGGAAAATACTCAAGTTAAGTTACAATAGTAGACTATAGAGCTACAAATATTTGTGTAAAGAATATAGAATATATATAAAAGAAAAAATAGCAAAAATCAATACGGCATTATTTCCGCACTTTTTTAGAGACTAACAAGACTATCTTGTCTAGTCTCTACTCTGTATTTAACCACAGCACCAGTTTACACAGCTGGCTATCCCACTAGTTATTGTGATTATACAGATGTCAATTATAACTACAGCTATTATGAACAATTCTTTTATCCAGGCCCAGTTTGGTAACCATGAGGTTACCATCTGGTCCACATAAGAACAGTGGTATTAATAATAGCACATAAATAGCACATAATTGTGCAGCCAGTATGAAATTGAGAGCCATTGTGTTCTGCACAAACACGAGACATACCATGGATTTCTTCCTGTAAGACTGAAATTGCATCTAGAGTCTGCCATTAAATATATTCAGTAATGGCTGAGATGTTTATAACTGCCCTCTCCAGCTTGACTATTCTGAAAGAGGGAATGAGAGTTCTGATTATACCATGGAGACTAACTAACAAATCTTTTCCTCCTCCCATCTGGATTTTCAAATAGATCAGATATTGTTATATTTGGATTTACAGCCCAAGGGCACAAACCTGAGCTTTATCTCTGGGCAGGATTTTCCAGGCCTTATTTTCACATATCCAATACCAGTATGTCCTAAGTGGTAGAACTAGTCTCCATGATGTCAATTCCATTTTTCCTCACAGTTCTTGGGCTTATTTTTTCCATGAATCTAGTCTTATGGCAGTATGAAGGGAGAATGGTCTTTCCTATGTTGTTTTTAACTGCACAAGGAACTGTATCATTCCTGTGATCTATTAGACTGCTCAGGGGTATAGGAGCCAGAAGAGTCTTACTGACTTGTTACCACCTTTTGGTACAGTTTGCTTCCATTAAAACACCAATCAGTGGCCAGTTACTACTCTCATTGAAAGGCAGCAATTGAGTATAAATCCAGTAATTGTTCTTATTAAGAGCTTTGGATACATTTTGGACTAAAGTCCCATACAAATTGTTGGGCCAACCCTGAGTCACAGTTTCATCAGCAAAGCAATTTCCCATTTGGGGACTTGTTTTCCTTTTTTGATGACCTCTGCAATGCATAATAGCTACCTTTGAAGGCTTCCAAATACTCTTAATTCACACTTAATTTCATTACCTTGAGGAGTTATAGCCCTCTCCTTTCAAAGGGGTCCATGGGCATAGACAACATTAAAGACATGTTTGGAATCAGTCCATATATTCACCTTCTTTCCCTGAGTTCTAGAGCTCTTGTCAGTGTAAGAAGTTAAATCAGATCTTCAGTCACCTTATCCATGGTTGTTACTGTGTAGCTGTCATTTGCTTACCATTTCTCATGAAGCTACTTCCATTCTGTATGCAGTTCCCAGTCTGGATTCTCCAGAGGCACATCCTTCAGGTTTGGTCTGCTGGAATAGGCCTCTTCTATTATCTGTGAACAGTCATGCTCAGGCATGATGTAAATTAATGTAGATAACAAAACATTGCAGGATTTACAACAGATGTTTTATTTAGGGTAACATCATCCCATTCCAACAACACTGAGTGATACTTAAGCATTCTGCTAGGAGATAGGCAGTGTCCTCCCTTATGTTCCAGTACAGTGATCACTGTGTGGGACACATACTTGAATTTGTGCCCAAGGGTGGCTTTGTGGGCTTCTTGTATCAGGATGACAGTAGCTGCCACACCTTTCAAACACCCAGGCCACTCCTGACTAACCTTGTCTAGCTGTTTTGAAAAGTAGGCCACAGCCTTTTGTTGATCTCCAAGGTGTTGCACCAGTATCGTCAGAGCAATATTCAGTCACTCATATGTGAAGAATTCAAAAAGGCTTACTTAATTCTGGCAGCCCCAAAGCTGGGGCTGACATCAAGGAACGTTTCAGCTGCTTAAATGCAGCCCTTGTGTTCTCTGTCCACATGATGGTTCCCCTTTCAGCTGCCTTAAGGGGTCCATTCAGAGGTTTTACCAGTAGTACATAATTTGGTATCAATAAGCAGAACCAATCTACCATTTCCAGGAAGGCTTGCATCTCTCTCATAGTGTGGAGCTCTGGAAGTGTCTTCTTTTTGTTCTCTGCTGAGTTGTTGATGTCCATGGAATATTTCTAGCCCCAAGTAGACTACTGTTTCCCTGGCAACCTGTGCCTTCTCTTGCAAGACTCTATACTCACTTAGTTCCAGAAAGTTCAAAAGACTTACACTGAGTTAGATGCAGTCACCTTGTGTTCTAGCTGCAATTCAGATATCATCAACATATTAAAGAATAACTCCTCCTGGTTCCTGTCTTCTCCAGTCCTCCAGTTCCTTTGCGAGCTGGTTTCCAAATATTGTTGGGCTGTTTTTGAAACCCTGGGGTAGAACCATATAAGTGAGCTGCGTTTTCCTCCCTGTCTCAGGATTGTCTCGCTCAAAAGCAAAGAGTTCTTGGCTATTCTTATGCACAGGAATACAGGGAAAGGCATCCTTGAGATCTAAACAGTGAACCACCCTTAAATCATCTGTCAGCATGGTCAAAAGAATGTAGGAGTTTGCTACAACTGGGTATATATCTTCTGTTATTTTGTTAATTTCTCTTAAATCCTGCACTAATCAATAACTCTTACCATCAGCCTTCTTTACTGGAAGAATGGACGTGTTGTATCTGGATTCATATTCCACTAATAACCCAAATTTAATGAACTTCTTAGTTATAGATTCTAATCCCCTATGGCCTTCTAACTTCAAAGGGTGCAGTTTCTGCCTTGCCATTGTAGACCCTAATCTGAGTGTAATACAGGCTCAGTCCTTTTGCATGTCCCACGAAAATCATTGGCCCACACTATTAGAATGACAGCATCTTCAACTTCTTTGAAGATGAAGATGGGAATTTTTGGATTTGGGAATTTTGCCATAATTCTCCTGTAAGAAAATAGCTGCTTTGACAAATTTAGGTTTAGGAATTATAACTTTCACTCCCACCTTCTTTGGAAAATGTGATTTCTGCTTCTAATTTCTACAGTAAATCCCTACCTATTAATGGCTTTGAGGTGTTTGGCTTATAGAGGAATTGGTAAGCCACCCAGTTTCCTAACTTAAATTTTAAAGGTCAGAAGAAAGGCCTTGTTTCACTGACCCTGTGGAGGCCCTGTGGCACTAATCACATTTAAAGTATCTTGACTCAGTTTCCCTTTTAAAGTATTTAACACAGAGTATGTTCCCCTATATTTACCAAAATTCAGCATCCTCTTTCCCCAGCTTAACTATAACCAAAGATTGTGCTGGGCGGGATAGTCCCTTCAGTCTGCATCAGTTCCCATTCACAGCTAATTCAGGTACTGGGGGTACCCTTTGTCTAGAGGAGTACTCCTTTTCAACACATTAGATGACTTTCCCTGATCACCCCTTCTATTCTGCTGGCATCTATTCCTGTCTGTTGAATCTCTATTTTGATGTATCTTTCAGGCTGTATTCAACAATTTACCTATGTCATGCATCTCACCCATCTTTGACAGCTTATTCTTTATGCCATCTGCAGATTGGCCTATAAACAAATAAGCCAGGTGGGTTTGCTCTGCAGGTGCCTTGAAGTCCAGATTTGTGTGTTTTCATGCAGCCTCTTTAAGCCTGCTCAAGAAGTCTGTAGGGGTTTTATTTCTGGTTTGGGGTTTTTTTTGGTTGTTTTGGTTTTGTTTGTTTGTTTTTTGTGCCTTCATATAATTTTGACCAAGTCACTGCTTTAGGAATGGCATATTTTAAGCCAAGTAATATCCAATTCTGATAACATTTTAACTTTGCCATTTGTTCTGCCACATAAGGGTCCCACCCTTGGTCAGTTAAAGGAAAAAATATTGTTAACCGGCCGTTGAAGATTTCCAGCTATAATTAGAGTCTCTGTAGCAGATATAACAGCCTTATCAACCATCTGTTTTTCTGTTTCATCTAATAATGTGTCTAGCATTACATTCAGATCACTCCAATCTGGGTTTTGTGTCTTAATAGCCCTATTAACAAGATTAGCTACCTTCTCTGGATTGTCTCTTTATCGTCCAACTGAGGCTTTCCACTGTTGCAGTTCTACCAGAGAAAACAGTGTTTTTATGAAAATCACCCTTTGATTCCCAACAGCTCAGCCTAAAGGTGCTTGTATGGCAGACTCTTCCCTTTCTGACTCCTCCTTTTTAGATCTGATATGTTTTGCTACTGGGTCGGGTGTTTCCATGGCCTCTTGGGCTGCTTTCCCCCTTTTCCTTCTTACTAGTGGCTGCAGCAGCTTTGCCCTCGGTTTCATTTTCCGAGGAGCTAGCTATGTGTGTGGGAAGCACCGCGCTCACTTCCAGCGCAGGCTGTTCCGCGGGGTGTCACCGGGGCTGAGGGCCGGCAGGGGCCTGCTCCCGCGGCGCTGCCGCTCTCCGGCCGGGCCGTTCGGGGGCTGTGGCGGCCCTGCCACTGTCTCCGCTGCTGTCACCAGAGCCGCGGCGGGCTCAGACGGCGGTGGCAGCTGTCCTGCCCACCCCACCAGTGTAGGGGACAATGGGGGCGGCACGGGTAGATGCTGCTCCCCCCTCCCCGCGCAGAGCGGAGCCGCCAGATCCACGTCAGTCATGGCGAGCTTACCAACACGGACCGGGCTAGCAAGAGGCTCCTCCTTCTTATCCTTTGTCTTTACTCTTGAAACCATTGTAAAACAGCCTTCTCCAGGTTTGTATGCATCTTCTCTGAGACCGAAGTTTTGATAATTCTGTTATTAATTCACTTTCTAGGCTGACAAAGTGAGGCCACGCCCCTCCTCTAATTTTTGGATCAGCCAGATTTCTGTACAGAGTCGAAGTAATTATTTCGTGATAACAGGCATTCCCCTGCTTGCCAGGAAATGCCAATGCTTTAATATAAAATCTAACACGGAGTCATAGGCTATGTGCATGCCTTTGTTGGAAGATACACATCCCATGTTCTTACTTATAAAAAGAAAAAAAAAAAAAACGCTGAGAAAAAGAGCTGCTAGCTGAAGACTCTGACCCGGGATTTGAACACACACTTTCCACTCCCAAAGCAAATTACTAAGCTTTGTGCAATCCTTTTGGGAATTCAGTATAACCACCTTCATAAATATGTGGCGCTCAAATTTACAGGAAACCATTTTTGGTTCCACTGCTGGAAGTAGAATCTAGTATCTAGCTGCTTGACTGATCAGGGACTTTTTTGATGTTCCAGCTTAATGTGTCTGCTCGTGGGCTATTTATTCACCATGTAGGGGGCACATGAATTCAACAGACTCTGTGCCCCAGGTCCCTGTCTTCTTTAGAATCCTTTTCCAAGGTATTTTTTCACAGCTTTTAATTTGTATTTGTTTTCTTGGAACCTAGACAGTTTTCTTGGAACCTACTTTGATCAATAGAATTAGCTACCCGATATTAGCTACTCAATATTAGCTACCCAATATGGTCTAAAACCCCAAATCAACATCTTTCTGCTGGTCAGGAGAATGTGTGAACACAGTTGAGTGCACTGACTTTGTTCAGTGCTTGCATTCCTATTTTGGTAGTACAGAAAGGCATTTTCTCTGTAAAGTGAATTACAGTAGCATCATCAATATGGATAATAACTTTGACCAATTTGAGTAAAAAAAAGAATCTCTTATTACCAGACATGAGAAAAAAATAAAAAAGTTTAACAGTTATTATTACCTCCCTGAAAAAAATGCATCATCCTCCATATTGAAGCTACTGATTTTCCACAAAACTGATTGCTAGTCTGTCAATTTGTTTCATTAACTTTAAAGCTGAAGTTAGAAAGAAAACCTACCTGCAAAGAAAGACTGAAATATGATGGAAGATTTTTAAGGGAATATGGTTCCAAACAAGTATGCCTTCTTTTGGAGTTTTTGAAACAAGTCAGAGGAGAACATTTGATCTTGGGTCAGACAGCATCAGTGTAGTCTTCACAATGATGTCATGTTGTGACAGTGGAATGATTTCATGTTGCTATCTACCTACTTGAGACAAGAGCCATTGCATTCAAACCACTTTTCAGGTGCTTTGATTCATTCCTGCCTTACTGCTCTTTCCCAGTTTTCTCAGGATTGCATACTTGCACATCTCTACATGCATCTTCCCAGTTCTAGCTTTCTCTCACTCTTTTGTTTTTTTCTTTTTTTTCAATTAATGAAACCATTGCTTGAGAAAATAATATAGATTCTGTTTACTACTCAGTGCAGTATATTCTCTTGTACTTTTTGGGGTAACTTGATCTTTTACAGCTGTGATGGCAATTGTATGTAACTCATTGTCCAAAAAGATTTTATATAACAAATCAGCCTGCTACTGCATTAATTTTTATATGTTTCATTCACTCTATTTCTAAATTTGCTTTGCTCCTCTGACCTGGCTAGTAATAGAGTGGGCAGTATTGACTTTCGCCACCAATTGCTCTATACTGTCCCTGGTGATGCTGTTCCAGCAGATATCCATTTGCCTCTGTTATATAGATATTAAGTTATCTGTAAAGAGATATGGCAGTTCTGGCATAGAGGTGGTATTCCCCCGTTTAGTATTCCCACTAAAAAAAAGAAAAACATATGCTTCTCCCTTTTCTGGAGAACTGGAGGCACAAAAGGCAAAGATCATGGGTTAAGAACAATTTACAGCAATGAGATAAGAGAACAAACAGTCACTGCAACAATATTAATAATAGAAGTGTAAAAAACAGAGTGATTCACATGCAAAAATGCTCACTGCAGACCCCGTGACAATTAATACAAGGTGGCTTCTGCTACATTTTCTCAACTGGAAGAAACCCCATCTTGCCAGAAGAGAGTCCCTTTACCCTGCCCTGTCAATGATATCAGGTCATAGAGAATAACCTTTTTGTCCTAGCCATGCTCCTCCTAGCTACCACAAAATTTAATCCTGTCTTGGCCAGAATCAGAACAATGGCCAATTAGAAACTATATTTTTGAAGTTGTTCTTACTTTTCAGAAACTGCAAAGACTGAGAATCCTGTACGACTTACATTTTCCCAAATACAGGCACTGGTGTTGCCTCACGCAACTTGACGTGGGAGGAGGAAGGGGAGCTGGGGATGAAGGAGTGAAGTTGAAGCTGGGAAGAAAAGGGGTAGGTAAGTGTCTTTGAGTTTTACCACCAAGAAAATTAATCTTTCTCAAGATGAGTCTCTTTTACCTATGATAATAATCAGTAAGCTGTAACTCTGTCTTTATCTCAGCCTATGAGCTTTTCTATCTTATTTTATCTTCCCATGTTGTGTGTAAGAGTAGTGAAAGAGCACCTGGGTAGGGTGGGTGTCCAGCAGTTAGTCAAGGTCAATACAACATGTACAGCATGGGTGCCAAGTGGACTAAAACTTGAGCCTTTGTTAGACTTTTAATGTGGTAGCGTCAAATGAGCTGGCACTATATCCAACAACTAAATAATTTAAATAATGACTAAAAATTCCAGCATCGCCATGTCATTAAACTTTAAACTGCATCAGAAACAATGTCAGTATAGTTTATATCTGCAGTGTTGTGTTGGTTCTCCTAGCAAGCTGGAGATCTGAATTTGCAACATATTGGTGCTCAATAATGTAAAGAAACTGTTCTATTAATAACATTACATAAAATACACCGAAAGGTTTTTCATACAGTGGATTTATATTCAGCAGTTAACACATGGTGGGGAACACACAGAAATGCCATTCCTAGAATTACAGAATCATAAAATGGTTTGGATTGGAAGGGGTGGACATGGCTGCCTGCTGTGTGCTGCAAGTGCACATTGCTGGGTCATGTCCAGCTCCTCATTCACCAGCACCCCCAAGTCCTTCATGGCAGGGCTAGCCTTGATCCATTCTCTGCCCAGCTTCTATTTGTACTAGGGATTGCACTGGACTGGATTCCTCTTTGATATTTTTCTCTGCTGGTACAAAGATTTATGTATGACTTCTCTAGAGAAAACTGAAACTGGGTGTTCAAGCTGAATAAGCTGAAAGCAGGGAGAAAAGGCCATGAATTAACGTTGAGCAGAACAGGGGGGAAAATGAGTGAGAAAAGAACAATCTACTTCCAGATTGTGATATTATTGGCAGTGAAATCCAAGGGAAAAAAAAACCCTTACCTGTTTAGTCAATTCTTAAGGACCATCAAATAAATACCAGCTTAAAACAAGGACACTTTATTCTATTTACTCCTACTCCTATATTTCTATACTCCTAGTCTTCTATATCTATACTCTCACTTCTTCATTCTATGTCTCCTCCTACCTCCACGTGAACTGAATGTGATGCTGGATTTTGTCCTTTAACACTTTTCAAACAATGACCCTAAGATTGGCTGGGTGCCAGAGTACTTTTTTTTCTGAGCTGGACAAATGTTTTGGTAATTTAATATATCACTACTGTGAAAATGGGTTTTTCCTTGCCTACAATTTTGAAAAAAATATTACTTTTCTGGGAAAATTGGATGTTTTTCTTGTTGTTTTCTAAATGCTATCAACCATATATACATTTTGGTTAATTTCTAAATTCCCAGTCTTCCAGTTTTCTATATGACTATCATCTTGAGAAAGTTCAAGCAGTAGTGCAGAACCTTTAGTGAATCAAGTGAGTTTTCTTACTGTAATAGACAAAGTCTCCTTATCTAGTTTTTGTTCAGTTTTTAGTTTGGATTCTATAGAATAATGCCAGCTCTTATTTCTGAAAAACTTCACTCCTCCAAAGCTTTTAAACAATAATATTAAAATTTTGCTATAGTTTTTCTACTTCATCCCAACTGCCTCTTCTTGCCAAAACAGTGTTATTTCAGGATCTTTTAATAGTTAAGACATGTTAGATGAATATTGTATGACCTCTAGAACAGCATCCAGCACAGTATTAAAATCCTCTGTAAATAAAAAGAAGGTAAATCTTCCCTGGAAGAGAGCTAATAACCAGAAAATTTGTTATTATATGTATTATATGAAGAAAAGTGATTCCATATTAAAAACCATTTTTGTTGTCATTTTGTCTTTTTCTTCTTTCTGAAAAACCACTACCACTGAACTCAAACAAATGGTTTTTCATAAAGTATAGGCCAAAGATGAAGACTACCACAGAAGAGGTATTTCTTTCAACAAAATAGGTGTTCATGGGAGCTTATTATTTTTGATTGAGGAAGCATAGGAAAATTTGGCACCAAAAAATTATTTTACTCAGAATGCAAAATACACTAAGACATGATTAGATGCTTTTATAATGCTTAACTCAAAGCTCAAAAGGGAGTTCTAGGAATTGTCATTGATTATCAGCCAGTTGTGCTTTAGCTGCTGAAAATGCCATTGAATGCTGACAGTCACCAAAAGGGTGCTGAAAATAGGTCAGAATGCATCCTATTTGTTCTAAATCTAAATGAACCTGTGGGCTGCAGGTACAATTTCCATTGCAGTTTTTTCCATGGCAAGAAGTATCTTGTGGACTTTGGGAAAACTCAGAGACTGGGTGACTGAAACAGTCATGTGGTCGAGCAGCTGCTTTGCAAGAAGAAATCAGAAGGACCAGCTCAATTTAATGATCTTTTAGTTCTCTTTTTGATGGAATGTTGTGTCTAGAAGTCTAAAATGGTCAATGGATTACCCTGACAGGAAATCTCAGAAAGTATGAAAAAAATTCTGAGTCAGAGCAAGGTCATTTAATGTTGCACGGGCATGTGCTGTTAGCAGAAAATAAGAATTCAACAGTGTCCTGGTTCTGGCCAGGACAGGGTTAATTTTTGCAAATCATAAAATGGTTTCGGTTGGAAGGGGTGGACATGGCTGTGTGCTCTGGGTGCAAGTGTGCATTGCTGGGTCATGTCCAGCTCCTCATTCACCAGCACCCCCAAGTCCTTCATGCCAGGAGGAAGCATGGCTAGGGCATAAAAATTATTCTGTACCACCTCACATAATTTTTTCAGATGGAAGGGAAGGGGCCCTTCTGTTTTGGGTGGCTTGGTGGTAGTGGGGTACTGTTGTGTGGTGAGCAATCATGTTTGAATGGTTTGTCTCTCATACACTATTATTAATATTGTTGCTGTTATTGTTTGTTTTCCTGTTTCATTTGCTGTTTCCAGTAAATGGTACTTATCTCAGCCAGTGATCTTTACCCTTTGAACCTCCAATTCTCTCCAGCCACCCACACAGGGAGGTGGAGGAGAAGGGTAGTGAGTGAGCAGTGCATGGTTTTGACTGCTTCAGTGGGAACACTAAATAGGGGAATACCATTCCTAAACCATGACAAATATATATTGAGTAAAATTTCGAAAGTAATTAAACTAGTAATGATGGAATGGTGAACAGGAGAACTAAAAATTGTGCACTAAATAGTTAATTAATTAATTCAATTTCCTGACTTGGTCCAATCATACCCAGCATAGCTCTGGCAACTCCAGGTCTGGCAATGGAAGTCATATTAGAACATTTTCTGCCTGTGCTGATAGTTGCCTTTAGTTGGTCTTCTTCTGGTCAAAGGCCACAGCATTCAGAGGGGATACCTGGCTGTTCAGCAGCAGCGCCAATTACAGTAGCTCTCTGGGTGTCTTGCTTCCTTAAAGTGCCTGGGAGATGTTTTACTTCAAAAACTTGGTGTTCTTCAGGCTTTAGAATCCCCTTGCAACATAATCTTATTTGTTAATGTAACAAATCTTGAATGAGGACAGACAATATTCCTCCTTTAAAATTCTATTTGAAAGTATATATTTTTATATATACCTATTTTATTCTATGTGATTGAGTATGTTGTTACATACATTTAACCAGCAGATAAAAAACATATTTCTTTATATAAGTCATTGCTATATCTATCTCTTGATAGAGATGTTGACCACTACCCTCTGGATGTGACCATCCAACCACTTATCCTTTTAACAGTCCAGTCACCAAATACATCTCTCTTCCATTTAGAGAGAAGGATGTTGGCAGGACTGTGTCAAAAGCTTAACAGAAGTCCAGATAAATGGCATCTGTAGCCTTTCCCCTGCCCACTGATGTAACGACTCCATCATATACCACTAGCTTGGTCAGGAAGACTTGTCATTGATGATGAAGTCATGCTGGGTGTGTCGAGTCATCTCCCTGTTCTCCCTGTGCCTGAGTGCAGCTTCCAGGAGGATCTGTTCCAGGATCTTCCCAGGCCCAGAGGAGGGGCTGACAGAGGGATAGTTACCAGGGTTCTTGTTTCTGCCCTTTATAAAGATGGGTACAATGTTTCCCCTTTTCCAGTCCCCTGGGACCTCACATGATGGTCATGACTTTTCAAACAGCATGGAGAATGACTTGGCAACTACCTCAGTGAAATGGCTCAGAACTCTGGAATGTATCTCATCAGGTTCCATGGATTTATATACATTCAGATTCCTCAGATGGTCACAAACCTGATCTTTATTTACAGTGGGAGAGACTTTGCTCCCTCAGTCCTTATCCTGCTGTACATCACTTGAGAGACGTGAGAAAAGACGTTGCCATTGAGGACTGAAAGAAAAATACTGTTGATTACTTCAGTCTTCTCCTCATCCCTTGATACTAGTTTTCCAGCATTGTTTATCAAGGGTCTCTGGCCTTTGTGTTTTGCTTAATATATCTGTAGGAGACCTCTTGTTATTCTTTTCATCCCTTGATAGGTTCAGTTCCAGCTTTGCCTTGGCCTTCCTCACTCCATCCCTACACAACTGAATTTTATCTCTATATGCTTCCAAGGTCACCTATTCTTGTTTCTACTGTCTGCATTTCCTTTACTTTGACCAGCAGTTTCCTGCTCAGCCATGACAGTCTCCTGCCTTCCTTGCATCATTTTTTACTCCTGGGGATTGATAGTTTTTGTGCTCTATAGATTAATTCCTTAATGATTTGACAGCTCTATTCCACATCTTTGTCCCTGAGGGCAGCCTTTTAGGGTTGGATGGTCACATCCAAAGGGTAGTGCTCAATGACTCAGAGTCCTGTGTTACAAGTGGTGTCCCTCACCAGTCCTTATTGGGGCAGCGTTATTTAAGATCTTCATTAATGACATAGACAAAGGGATTGAGTGTTTCCTCAGCAAATTTGCTGATGACACCAAGGTGAGGGGTGCTGTTGCTACATCTGAAGATGCCACCCAGAAGGACCTGGACAAGCTTGAGAATTGGACCCATAGCAATCCCATGAGATTTAACAAGACCAAGTACAAGGTTCTGCACCTGTTTTGGAGCAGCCCCTGGTTGCAGCACAGGTTGTGGGATGAACAGATGCAGAGCAGCCCTGGGGAGAAGGACTTGGGGTGCTGGTGGATGGGAAGTTAGACATGACCCAGCCATGGGCACTCCCAGCCCAGAGAGCCAAACGTGTCCTGGGCTGCATCCAGAGCAGCGTGGGCAGCAGGGCCAGGGAGGGGATTCTGCCCCTCTGCTCTGCTCTGCTGAGAGCCCACCTGGAACCCTGCATCCAGCTCTGGGGTCCCAGCACAGGAAAGACATGGACCTATTGGAGAGAGTCCAGGAGAGGCCACCAGGTTGATCAGAGGGATGGAGCACCTCTCCTGTGAGGAAAGGCTGAGAGAACTGTGACTGTTCATCCTGAAGAAGAGAAGGCTTTGGGGTGACTTAATCGCAGCCTTCCAGTACCTGAAGGGAGCCTACAAGAAAGATGGAGAGAAACTATTTACAAGAGCATGTACTGACAGGACAAGGGGGGATGGCTTTAGACTGAAAGAGAGCAGGTTTAGATTGGATATTAGTAAAAAATCCTTTACTGAGGGTGGTGAAGCACTGGAACAGGTTGCCCAGAGGTGTTGCAAATGCCCCATCCCTGTGGAAGTTTTCAAGGCTAGGCTGGATGGAGCTCTGAGCAAGCAAATCTAGTAAAAGATGTCCCTAGGCAGGGGGGCTAGAACTAGATGATGTTTAAGGTACCTTCCAACCTAGACCATACTATGATTTTATAATATCTGACAGCTACCTTAATGAAAACCCATGTTTTCTATCCTTTCTCAGCATTGTTTCTGAAAGTTAGTATATATTTCAAAATTAGTGTATAGTAATTACTACTATTGTTGCTGTTACTTACTCTGGCAGTTGAGACTGTGCAGATCTGTGTAGTGAATCAGAAGTAAATGACAAACTTTGTGCAATGAAACTGCTGAAATTGTTCCCAATATAGGAGAAAATTTAGGATCAAGGACAGTTAGCTAAAAGTGTGTTCTTTTCCTGCACATAAGACCTTTCAGCTTAACTTCAGAAGGAAAAAAATATGTTCTTTCACATATGTTATATTACATATTTAATTTATATGCTTATGTGCACAATTGTATATAATTATACATGTTATATATTTTCTTCTCTATACAATGATATATATTGTATGTATGATATCTTATTGAATATATATTATTGCAATGGTCCATAATGTTGTTATTTTTGTTCATGCTGCCTTTCTATATCCTCCATACTCAGTATTTACTCATCTCCTAACTTTGGGGAATTGCATTTCTAGGTGAGTTTTTCAGTGTTGCATCTTGTTACAGTTATGACTTTCAGAATTCATCCAGATAATTTCCAGTGCAACTTTTGGAGGAGTAATCATTTCTTTTCAATGACTTTTGTATCTACATTGTTGATATAGTTAAACAGCAATTTTCAAAAAGAGAAAATAAATTTAAAGTAGGAAAAAGGGAGATAGTGAATAACAAGAAGAGACAAAAGGAGAGCAAAGGTTTTCTGTACATATCTGACAGTGAAAGAAACAACAATCTTTTGAGAACACAAACCAAGCCAGTGGTAGATAAATACAAAAAAAATCGATTTCCACTGAACAAGTCCTGCTTTGCATTTCTCTCATTGTTACGTGGATGTGGAGCTTCCAAGGCTACGAAAAGGAGTGCTAATACATGGAATGGAGGTAGTCATCAGATTCTGCAGGGAGACAAGAACTGAATCTATGTCTATGCCCCAAATCTTGTCCAACCCAAGATTTCTAAGACAAGGAATATTCAGCACTTTTTCCCTCCTTGGTCCATAAAGTATTTTCTACTTCCATCTTGGCCAAGTTTCCTCTTTCCTTTCAGGTTTTTTGAAGCATATTTTCTTACCATTGCTTCAATTTCCAGTGCCCAGTCCATGTTGCAAGAGGTTTTGTACAATTGAGGATTACCAGAAAAAGTTCTGTCTTCAAACCGAGTTTCATACCTTTTTGGATCCCTTGGTGTGAAAACAATGACTTTTCTTTTTAACTTGATGTGCTTTTAGGTTGCCCTGAAGTAGACATTGAAATTCTGCCAGTTTGTCACATTTAGTGTGTGTTGAAGGGTCAAGTCCTGTTACGATATAATGCAAATAATAAGGAGCACTGGGCACTTATGCAACTATGAGCTTCCAATAAAATATGATAAAGCTATCTAATAATGCCAGAATGAAATAACTATTTCCTCCATGCTTTAAGCAGATTTATGGGCTCTTCCAATACAGCTTTGCTTGATGAACCTTGCCACCTAGGAACAAAGGACCCTCTCAGGCTTCTGGACAAAAGCTATACAGAGCTGCCCTGTTAGCACCTTTTTAAACTTGTTAAATATTTCTGGAAATTTTGTTTTTTCCTTTTTTGCACATAGCATTCAACCCCACTGGCATTCTGCAGAACAGAGGAAAATAATTTTTAGTTATTTTGTTTTGGAATCAGACAGCTATTTAAAGCCAGCTTGGAAGCAGACTTTAAAAGGCTGGATAGGGGAGTTAAAAAAAAAAGAGAAAGGACAATGTGAAGTGGTTCCTTTAACACATCCTTACTAGGCAGTAAGTGATAATGTGGAAGAACACCAATCAAGTAGGATACCTTCCAGACATCCTCATAAAGTCAAGAGAAAACATCTGCTGCCCACCCACTAACAGGGTAGAGTGCACAGCCCCTTTTTGTCTCCAGATGTCTCCAAGAAAGATAACATTGGTTATGGTCTGAGACTGAGAAATGCTTGTACTGTTGAATCAGATGAAAAAATTAAATTATACATTAACAAAAAAATTCACAATAGGATATGGCCTAGAAGGACACAGGAAGAAAATAGTGAGAACAAAAATCACTTAAACAAATTCAGCAAAATGATGACTGGCGAAGAAGACATCATTTGCCAAAGTGACAGAATTGGGTCTGTTTGGGACTGTTCTCTCCAGAGACATCTGGTATCTCACCAAATTACTTTATGCTTTTGAAGCTCTAAAACAGCAAAGGGAACTGCCTTTGACTACAAAAGAAAGTAGTGATTATAGTTGCAAATGCAATACATAGGGTATATTCCAAAATAAATGAGATCTCTAACCAAAGAGAAAACATAAAAGAACAGTAAAAATTATGTGGTACATGGGCTCTTCTCCCTGTTCACTGTGGCCTGCAGAGGCTCTGGGTGATGGCTGGCATTCCAGGACTGTGCCCTTTGTTAGGCAGGAGGTCAGTGCCTCTTCAAAGCTCGTTGTTTGGGGCTGCAGCTGTTTCCCACCGGCCAGGGCACAACCTGCAGCCAGTGCAGAACTTCAAGCTACCTGCACTAGGTGTGTTCTGCAACAAGTCTGTGGGCTTGCTGCAAGGCCCACACGTGGGAGACCGGAATGCAGAAGGAGACATCATCACAAGTACCACACAAAGCCTGTGTTTAGGGCCTACTCAATGATTGATATACACAGAACACTTTTGATAATCCTCCCTTTTGGAAGGTGTACCAAAAGCTCTGTGTCATGTATACCAAAATTCTGTGTAGCAAAAGCCCCCAACCCAATCCAAACAAACAAAAAAAAAACCCGAACAAAACTACCCCCCCCACCCCCAAGCTAACAAAATCAAAACCCACCAACCAACCAAAAAAAACTAATCGCCCCAAAAGCCCCACCCAAACCTAAATCAAACAAAAAAAAAAAAAATAGAGTTGCAAATAGACAACAAATCTAAAGCACTGAATCAAATGCTGAGGAAATGGACACTTAACAGTATTTTTTAAAGAAAACCAAGGTTGGTAGGGAGCAACTTGAAGCAGTTTCTCAGCAAGAATTTGAATTGCAGTTTTGGAGATATCTGTGTAACTAAGTAGCATGAACAATAAACCTTTAAAAGTAAAGATTCTTGAAAATATATTAATTTAATTTTGCTTGAGTTTAGTCTGTGACACCAAGATTTATGGCAAGCACAGGGAATATTTGTCATACAGTTATAGAAACATTGGTTTTGCCATTTCACTGATAATGGTCCTATGTTTGTTGTCTTTTACATTGAATTCCTCAAATGTCACAGTGAAACATTTGTACAGATGGTGATGTCAGACTTACTGAAATAAGTCTTATTCTGGTACACTTGATAGCTATTAAGGTGCTTCAGTTGCTTCTGATGTCAGTCAGAGACAGCGAGTAACATTGCATCTGCGTAAACACAGTGTCCTCTCAATGTCCTAGCAGCCTGTCTAGTTTCTGTGGAAAGCTCTCTGGAGCTTGCTCACCTTAAGAGTTTAAATCCCGCTGCCTACGAGCAGATTACAAGCATAATTTTTTAAATAACCAAATTGCTCTTAGTCATCAACCTACAGTAAAAATTTTTCCTAATTAGCTGGTGTCCCTATCCGTGAATGAACTGCAAGTCCTAGGAGCAGCACCTGGACTCCATTTTGAGTTATTCTGCCCTAAATGTCACACCGTATAATGCACTGTACTGAATGCTAATGAAAACTCTGTGTAACCTAGCAACCTAATGGGAAACACGGCTGTGAAATACGAGTTTGTTACCCTGTTGGACGGCTCAGGCCGCCTGGCTGTGGCTACTGCTGTATATCAAAACGTTTCCCTACCTGTGGAGCTCCTACATTGCGTGCTTTGCTGACGGAAAGCTGAAGCAGTGCCTGCTTTCTTCTAGCACTGCGTCGTTGGCTTTTGGTTTGTTTTATGAGTTTGGGGTTTAGGCGGTTTTTTTTTTTGTTTGTGTTTGGTTTTGTTTCTTGGGTTTTTTTGGGTTTTGGGGTTTTTTTTTTTTTTTTTTTTTTTTTTTTTTTGGGTTCTTTTTTCTGCCTTTGTTTCTGTTTTTGTTTGTTTTTCTTCAGGAAAGGGAAGCGGTACTCTCTTGCACGGTACTGTTGCTATGTAACACCCCCGCCGTCGCGATGGCCGGGCGCGGCCATTTTGAACGCGGGCGGGAGGGCGGCGCGGCGGCGGCCAATCTGGGGCCAGGCTCGCGCGCCACGCGGCGGCCGCTCCAACGGCGCCGGGCCCAGGCGCGGGGTGCGGGAACGGCGCTCACTGCCGGGGAACAACGGGTAGCGGTGCGCAGTGCCCGGTGACGGCGGGTAACGGTGCGCAGTGCCCGGTGACGGCGGGTAACGGTGCGCAGTGCCCGGTGACGGCGGGTAGCGGTGCCCAGTGCCGGGTGACGGCGGGTAACGGTGCGCAGCGCCGGTTAGCGGCGCCTAACAGCGGTAACGGCGGGCCCGCGGCGCGGAGGCGGAGCGGGGTGCCCGCGGAGCGAGCCGTAGTCGGTTCCGGGAAGATGGGGGCGTCAGGGCCGGGGGTGTTGGGGCCGTTGTGGGCGCGGGAGCGACCCTGCTGATGTCTGTTCCAGGCCGCCTCTGGCAAGAGCCCTCGAGGTGGTGGCGGACAGCCCAGCCCTCTGTTGATGCCCGCTCAGTGGTGTGCGGTCTGAAGTGATTCCCTGAATCGGTGTCGGTCTTGAGTCGGTGTAGCATAAAAGCCCCGCTGTTATTACCCCGGTGCTAACCGTAGCTGTCTGTCGCTGGGTGCTGTGTTACATCCTTAAACGCAGTTGTGCACCACGTCCAGTGGCGGGTGCCTGGCCCCGGCAGGGCCCCAGGCCGCGCTTGGCAAGGCGCGCCCGCCCCGGGTGAGCGCGGCTCGGCCTCCCCGTTTGCTCCGCCGGTCGGCGTTGGCCGTGGCTGCTGCTGGCAGTGCTCCTGGGTGCCGTTTGCCCGCCCTGTATACATTTAGCCAGCTGGTTATTTTAATCGCTACAAACTCACAGGTTCCAGAAAACTCCTAGCATGGAGCTGGATTTTTCAGTTTTACTGTGTGCTGTATATTTCTCGTAATTTCTGGCCAGCTAGTGTGATTTCTTGGATCCGTATTGAGTAGATAAGTATCGTCTGTATACATTCTCAGAACTACTCAGGTCAAAGGTGGTATCAGGTTGGTTGCACCTTCAGTGCAGAAGAGTTCAAATTTATATAGTTTTCCTTTTGGAAAGCTTTTGGGTCTGATTAGTTTGTTCTTTTTGTCTCTTCCTACAAGTGGGTTAAACTTCAGCGGTAGGGCCAGGAGCTCCTTTCTTCAGTTAGAGGTGGGATGTTAAGATGTTGCAGTGAAAGCCTCCATGAAGAGAATATTGCTTAAGCTCTGGAGAAAAAAGGCTAATATTTTGCACATTTATACATTACCAGAAGCCATTGGTGCCTTAAACCCGGTGGTCATTTTCCGAACCCAAAGTGTAAGATTATAATTCAGTAATTTCTGTTCCTATGGCCACAGTGTGGTCATTAAATGCTAGTAAATCAGAGCTAAAAAAAGGTAAAAGTGTGTGGAGGAACTGTATTATTAGAATTAATATCTTACTATATTTCCAGTCATTTAGATGCTAAAAATATATTATTTTTCTAAACTATGCTTTTACAAATGGCTGTCCTCACGTGTCCAGTATAACTTGTCTTAATTTAACATACAGAATATTTGAGAAGATTGGTTAAAGCTTTCTAGTCTGTGACAAATAAGAAAAAAAGTTTGCAATGTGTGATATCCTATGTGGAATACTTAATGTTGTCCTGAGAATAAATAAATAAATAAATAAATAAATAAATAAATGTATTTTCTAAATATACTGACAAGTGTCCCTATTGAGACAGTAGAATTACTTAACTCTTAATAGCTATGTCATAGCAGTATTTAGAGATTCTGTTTGGAAATTGGTAGTGTTATTCTCTGTGGGTACTAAAGTTTAACAAAACCTTATGCCTGAAAAGTGCTTAGTGAATTTTACTGGGATATGTATAACCGGTATGCAATAGCAAAGATATTTAGGAAATCAAATTTTATAATGTATGATGATAATTTAGACTTAACTGAAGTAGCAGAGAAGTTCACAACTGGCTCTGTATGTTTCCCTTGATAGTGGGTCAGGGAGTGTCCAAGGCTTTTGGGCAGACCTTGATGCTACAAAGTTAAATCTTAAGATGAAAGCAAGATCTCTACAGCAGTCCCTGCTTAAAGATCTGGGCTTTTGTGTTCTTGTTATACCTGTTAGAGTGAGGAGAATAAAAATACAGATGAGTTGTTTTTTGGTGTTTGGTATTTTTTCCCCTAGCCCTTTACTCATGCAACTTTACTTGCACAGATAGTAAGCATCATAAGACATAAGGTTTTTAGCTACACACTAAAGATTAGTAAATGCTGGAGAATATCCAGGAACATTTTCATGTTTTGAATATGCGTGTTGAATTGGCACTGTGATGCAAGTTAGTTATGTATTGAAAAGAAAAGTTTATGGCTTTTTTCCTCTTTCTTATTTTAGAGAGAAATTTAGTGCATAAAAGAAATGATTGAGTCAGTCAAATTAAGAAGACAGTGCATGCTGGATTTCTTCTCACATTATGAACATCTTTGTGAACTTCAAGGCTCTCTCCCTCTGAAAGCTGTGAAGGCTAACGTGACTCGTGATGCTATTGATCTCATTGTGGATCACATCAAAGCTACTGATTGGGCACCACTTCTGGATGCTCTCAGGCATAATAAGACTTTGGCTTCTATTAAAATAAGAAGTTTACATCAACATGGTCTTGAAGAATCAGGTAAAAGAAAAGATAAGTATGTTGATGTATGCTTGTTAAAACTTTTTGCATAAAACATCTGTGTGATTGAATACGTGGAGGGAGGAATTCTTATGCCTAAGGAATTGCTATAATTTAAGAAAGTACAAAAAAACAAGGAAGGTATGATTATAATTGCTTTTAAGCCAATACAGACTGGATTTTACTGATGTATGGTTTTTATTTTTCACTAGGTGTTGAAAGATACAAAACTTACTTTAGAAGGAGAATTCCAGCAACTCTGCCAAAAGACTTGACTGGCCAACTATGCAAAGCTGTGAAAGGCTGTCTCAGTATATCAGATGTACTAAAACATTTAGAACTGCAGGGTTTGCTTCTGAGGGAAAGAGACCTAGCACTTTTAACTAAGGTGGGAATATAATAGTATGTACAAATACATAGTACATATAGTACAAAATATACAAATTGCCCAGAACAGAGAATAGTAGCAACTAATCTTTGCATGTATTTGTTGCAGACAACACATGCAAAGATATCTTATGTAGTCTTTACACATACATAAAGAATGATTCTGCTGAGACTTTCAGCATGACCTGGTCTTAACTGAATGTCTCAGAAACACAAGGCTTACTAGAAAGATCTTAGCAACATCTCTGCCATGTATTTGAGGTGTAGGTCATAGACTTATGACTGAAACCACTGTGCATGTATGTGGTAGAAGGGAAGTTGTGGGACACCAAGGAGATAGAAATTGATCCTCAGATGTGTTACTGGAAAGCTCCAGTTTGCACATGACTGACTTCTGGCGGGGGGTTGCTGCTGGTTGCCCACAGGCAAGCTTCCTCTGCAAGCTAAAGAAATGAACACACTTAAACTGAAGGTGAATGTTTGCTGGTTTTGACCTTTGTTTGAATCCCCTAGAGTTTCTTGTAAGGAACAGAGGATGAGTGGTTTGGTCTTTTTTTTTTTTTTTTTCCTTCTTCTTTTCAACCAGGTAACAACATTGTTTGTTTTATTCTTCAGGGCTTGGCCACAGCTTCATCTTTGGAAAATGTCTCTTTAGCCCACTGTCCAATTGGAGATGGAGGGTTGGAAAGTAAGTTCAGAATCAAAACTTGTAAATATACTTTTCTCTTTTAAGTTTCCAAATAGGTACGCAAAATTTTCAGTATTTCCGTTCCTATTTTAAATTTGTCTATGGAGATTATAAGAACAATCTTTACTTTATTCTGCATAACTCAGTAGCATTTAAGGACTTGAATTTCTTCACTTCAGGCTAGTAAATATATATACTACTTTATAGTGATGTTTATACTTTTATCTAAAACAGCATTTGTATTTCTTCACCCTTTCCTGATTTGCTTAAGCTTCTATAAGTAAATTGAAATCAAATATTTTCTAACTTGTTCGGGTATTCTTTGCTGAACATTTGCACTAGAAATGTATGAATTTAGAACACGTTAATTGTATTGAAAATACAGTCTGTATTTCAACACTAGTTCTTTGTCAAAGCTTTTGGCTCTTAAAGCTGTCTCTTAATAGGCTGATGAAGAAGCATGTTCTGATAATGTGGAAATGCTGTGTGTAGATAACATGTGTGCTTTTGTTTTCTTCAGCAATCTGTCAGAGTATAAAGAATATAGCTACTATCAGATTTCTTAACTTCACAGCATGTAGCCTCACGTGGCGAGGGGCAGAACATATAGCCAATTTATTAAAGGTAATTTAATGAACTTTCTTAGGATAGAGTGTTTGTAAGAACTTAATAAATTTAATTTTTTACTTCTGCTTTAAAGTCCAAAATCTGTTAATGCACTTCATGAGGAGCTTGTGTGAATACCAAAATTAAGTGTATGTTCTTATGAAAGGTGTGAATTTGTATGACAAAAGTTTAGTTTACTGGTGTGGAATTTAAATTTGCTATTTATTAGAAAAAAACACAAATAATAAAGTATTTTCTTTAAATAAGGACTAGGCCTGTAAACATCTGACACCTGTTTTCAGGGTGTTTCTTTCATTGTCAATAATTTTGAAAAACGTCTCAAGTATTCTGAGTAAGAATAATCAAGTTTACAATTGAGAAGCTGCTGATTAAATGATCAGGAGATTTCTGCCTGGTACTGTGTTTTAATTAGTGTTAATTGTGATTTCTGTGAAAGCACAAAATTTTCATAGTATGTATTTATTTCCTATTCAATGTGCCTTGAAAGTGTCTGTCAAAAGAAGGTGATAAAATAATTTGTAGCCAAGTTTAATAATTTGTGTTGCAAACTGGGCAATCACAACAATTATGACTTAACAGTAAGGTTTAAAAATTAGTTATGTTTCTTGAACTCAGGAATGGTGTACTTATACCAGCATATATTTCTTATACCAACATTCAAGCCATTGAACATGGTTTACAGAAAAAGGTAACTTGTCATCCTGTTCTCAATTATGGCTTTGCCATTTCACTTGTTAACAGCTTCTTTGTTTGCAAAGCACCAGGCAATAAGAAGACATGGTCAAGCTTGGGCTGACAGCCTACGTTACAGGAGACCTGACCTTGAATATATGACAGGTTTGAGGCGGATTACTTTGAACTGCAACATGCTTGTTGGAGATAGAGGAGCAAGTGCCTTTGCGGACTGTCTAGGAGAGGACCTTTGGCTAAAAGGTATTACTAAGTCTTTTACTAATGAGCAACAGAGTAATTCAGGAGTTTCCTTACATAGTAACTATAGACATACTAATGTATATGTAATGAGATATTCCATATAATGTGGATCTTGGTCTATACCAGCAAATTCCTGATATACTGCATATCTGCTTGTTACTAGTTGCTGTAAGGATTTCAGCAGGATCTCCATATCTCTTTATCTCTACTAATATCTTTTCTACTATCTCTATATCTCACTACTGCATCTCTTAAAATATAGTAGTGGCAGGCAGAAGACTTAAAATTATCAGTTATAACAGTTGCAGCCAGAGGAGTAGCTTACTGTGTTGCTTGGGAAGAGTACTCTTTTTTTTTCCCAAAGAAATTTCTCTTCCTCTTTTGAAGTATCTGAATACTGTTGTGTTATTTAGTATTGTCTGTCAGTATCTTTGAGAATGAATTTGTTCTGCAATATATGTATTGCTATACCTAGTAATTATACAAAACTACTAATAGTGCTGGTGTAAATCATAGCATTCTGTGTGTGGAATAAAATACCTGTTTTATAGTTTTGTTTTCTAGTTTGAGGCAGGTCTACAGATAACATCCATCCTGATGAAAGAGGATCAGATTAGAGAATACTTAAACTGGACAAACAGCCATTCATAGGCCGTAATGGGATGCGTTCACAAGTGCTGAGGGAGCTGGCTGATTTAATTTTGAGGTCACTCTCAGTAGCCTTTGAAAGATCATGGTGATTTGGGAGAGTGTGCCTGAGGACTGGAGGAGGATAGCTAATGTCTTGCCTATTTTCAAGTAGTCTGGGAAGAAGGACTCAGGAAACTTCAGTCTTTCTTGGATCCCTAGAAAGGCAAGGATGTGCTGCCATCTAGAGGGACCTCTGCTGTCTGGATAAATGAGCTGATGGGAACTTCGTGGTGTTTAAGAAAAGGAAGTGCAAAGTCCTGCACTTGGACAGGAATAATCTGTGCACTAGAACATGCAGGGACTGTGTGGCTGAAAAGCAGCTTTGCAGAAAGGGTGCTGCAGATCCTGGTGGACAGTAAGCTGTCCATGAAACAGTGAGGTGCCTTTGTGGCAGAGAGAGCCATTAGTGTTTGGGATGCATTAAGCAAAGACTTTTTGAGCAGGTTGAGGGAGGTGATTCTTCCTCTTTACTCAGCACAAGTGAGGCCATGGAATGTGCAGTACAGGAGGGAACTGGAGCTACTGGAGAGAGTCCAGTGAATTGCCTCTAAGATGAAGGGACTTAACCAGCTCCGATTTCAGAAAAGGCTGAGAAAGCTAGGACTCTGGCTTGGAGAAGAGAAGGCTCAGAGTGGAATCAAGGTGTCCAAATATCTGAAAGGAGGATGTAAAGGAAATGGAGACAGACTCTCTCCAGTGGTACCTGTGGACAAGGCAAGATGGAGTGGGTAGAGATGAAAACACTGGAGGTTTTTCCTCAACATGATGAAATCCTCTTACTTTGAGGATGACTGAACACTGCCACAGGTTGCCCACAGTGGTTGTAGAGTGGTTCATATTACCTCCTCTGCAGATGTTAACAGCTGTTTCTTAATGTTGAAAAGTGCTAGTTGTGATCTTTGAAAGCAATACTCCGGTTTTTACACTTTTTTGATGACTGTTACCATCATGTCCTCAGTTCTCATGCTTCATTTTCTCTGAAATGGAGGTTTTCAGCAGGATTAATTTTTTTAGATATTAATTAAATTACTAACTAAATGTGATACTACCTCTACTGATTTTTTTTTTCCCTCCTTAAACATTTTAGCACTTGATTTGCAGCAGTGCGGAATATCCAATGAAGGAGCAAGGTCATTATTAGATGCTCTTCAAACTAACACAACATTAGTGGTACTTGACGTAAGAAAAAATCCATTAATTGGTATGTATCTGTGTCTGTATTTATTCTCTTTGTGTGGTTGTTGTTTTTTTTTTTCTTCTTCATTTACTATATGGGGAAAGGTAAACTACTTTCAAGAAAAAAAGAACATGCCACGATAATTTGCTAAACATTTTTAACATAAGAGAACAACCAGGATAGGTAATATCTACTTACTAGTCAATGATCTGTTTGTTCACAAAAAGAATTGTCTGTTACAGAAAATTCTTAAAACCGTGTTGTAATTCATTCTAGGTCATGGTCTAATGAAAAAGATAATTGAAAGAGTTCTCAAGAATGGAAGCAGTGCTGACTCAGAGGTGTGTTTTACACATTTTGGAATGAATTTGGGATTTTCTTTATAGATTCCATTGTATTTATTTTTTTAAAGGATGACTTTTTTCAGAATGAATCTGAAACAGCTATTCTGGTTCTAAACAGAAGTTTGACTCAGTACAAATGAAAAAAAACCCCACTCTCTAGGGGGAAACCTAAAACTACTATAATGAACATGTTTCTGTATTTCTTTCCATGTATGATTTCTTATGGAATTAAAACTGTCACACGTAATAAAACCTGGATATCCATTTAATGGAAAGAAAAATGGAAATGTGTGTGTATTTGGGTATTACCATAGAATATTAATTAAATGTTGCTCCAGGACTGCTGGAGGGCTTTCTACAACATAGGTCCTTGTCAACATGGTAATAGTAAATTCTAACTAAAAAGTAAAGGAAACCACAATTTGGAATTTAGCACTTAATTTATTTTAGAACTTATTTCTTGTCTCTAACTTCTGTAACCCAAAATTTTTAAAGTTGCTCAAGCCTGTCCTTTCAATGCAGACCATCTATGACAACAGAGCTCAGTTTAAGTACATTACCCCCATTCAACTTGGTCTAACTGTCCACAGAGAGTTCACAGTAATGCACATAAACTGAATATCTAGACTGTTTATCATTAGGTATACTGTTCAAATATACAGAAATGTGATTCAGTTCTCAAAGAAGTCCCAGCAATCCCAGTTCTTGTGTTGGAATTTAATGCTCTTTTGGTTTTTGAAAAGATTAAATAAAGATAGAGCTGTGGATGTGTAGAAACTGTCAAATAAACGGAAAGTTTGTGTACAGAATTTCTGGAGGATTATTACAGTTCCCCACTTCCATCTCTAGAAGACATTTTTTGAGAAGTTGAGGTTGGTTGTGAAGAAGTACTCTCTCTGCTTGGCAGATGGGATTAAAACGTAGAAAATATCACAGGAATCACGTGAATATAACATCTACCTGGAAATGCTAAAGATAAGTGGAAAGCCAGACCATGGAAAGAAGCAACTCTGGGAAATCTCCCATGTACTAAAAGATTACTTGACTCAAGACTTTAGTTTTATATTCAGCCAGTTAGTGTGGTATCTTAAGTTTTATTAGCACTGCTAGTAATTCTTTATACTTCATTAACAACATGGATGAAGAAATACTTCCATTGGCTTACTACATAGCTTTGCTTCTTCTGCTAGTCACATCTGTCTTTCCTTCCATCCTGCTTTGTGTAAAAAGTGAGTGTTTGTTTTTCAGTAGCATGTAGTTGATTCTGTTCTGGACCTTCTTTCTGGGTTTGCAAGAGTAATTGTCTACTGCTAATTGATGCCTTTGCTAAAACAAAAGCTATATATTCTAGCAGCACTATGTAGTGGTGAAATCACAGATATGTAATCATAAGTATGTCCAAGTGTAATAGGTGATGAAAGTTTGTGTGGTTTCTGAGAGACTATAAATAGCTCAAGGGAAAATCCATTGAAGGTGTCTACAAAACAGGATACTTTCAGAGCACTGGTTTTATATTTTGCTGTTTTTGTGCTTGGATGCTTGGATGGTTTACAGCAAGAGCAGAGATGAGACAGGCTATGTGCTAGATGAACTTTGGATTTAACCTAGTAACGCTGCTCTTTTAGGTGTCTGGCAAAACAAAATTAAAATTACTTTTGCTCTTAGAAGCTTGCAAATTAATTTTACACTTTCTGGGTGTGTTTTAGTTTAAAATGATCAATTCACTTGCGCAGGGACCAGACCCACCTAGAGACACAGCAAAATTTATACAAGGTTTAATTGTATCCAATGTGAAAAGAAAAAGATCTTCTTGACAATGATGAATTTGAATTAAACTTAGAGCACAGTAATGGCATTTTAATCATTCTAATGCTTTAGATGGGAATAGCTCTGGCATACTGTTTCTAGTACTCTGATGTGGGATTTAGGACCATGTGAGACAAGCTTTGTGTTAGTGTCATCTGTATTTTATTCAATGACTGCTCCAGCACTAGACCTTGTATTAGTGATGCACACTGAAAAGTAAGTAATTTTAGCTGAGTAATTTTAGAATATCTGCCAGGAGTAATTAAACTTTCTATCAGGGCAAGGGGAGTCTTTAGAATAGAACTCTTGCTGTAAGGAAGTGAAATTGGAAGTACAGCTGTGGCCTTCGATCATCACTGTCTTTTAATTTTACTTTGGGGCTTATACTTTGTAAGGATGAATTTTCATTACAGGCAAATAATAATAAACTTTGTGTTTTTTAAAATACTGACTTTATCAGTAATACAAAATTGCATTGGGGAAGCTTTTATTACTCTGGAGAGCTTTGGTCTGAGCCAGTCATTCCTATCAAGCCAGTTGTCTGAGAATGAAGTGCAGAAGCCAGAGTTGCCTCTTTATAGGGTTAATGCTGAGAGATTTTTGCTATAGAAGGAGAATGTTTTCCACAGGAGAAAGGATAATACTGGATGGGATATTGTAGTGATGTTTTGGGAACACTTTCTGGTAATGTACACAATCATCTGCTTAAATTTGGACCTTGTGAGACTTCTGTTTTTTCTTGATTTTACAGCTTATAAAGTTTCCTGTAAGCACAGTGTTCTCTAGATCTGACAAACTAATTTTAAATAACATCTCTTCAACTGTCAGTTGCTAAACAGATTTCTTTTTCTTTAAAAAATAAACCAAATTCTAGTTTAAGTGGCTGATGTCTCCGTCTTCCAAAGATGCTTTGAAAACTAAGCCAAAGAAAAGAACTATTGTCCTAGGAAGTGGTCGGAAAGGAAAAGCTACTATTCGGATTGGTAATTCTTTGTTTTTTCTGTATATAGTACATTTTGTCTAGAAAATGTTATCTTAATGCTTAAGAGCTTAAATTAAAAAAAATGTATGATGGGTCTAAATATTAGTGTTTTACAGAACATTTGTCTCCAAATAGAAAAAAAAATGTTTCTTCTTAATGATATAATGCATCTTGTATTATCGTTGGTATCTCTAGGAAACTTACTCTTGTTTCTAGTGCTGCTAGAAACATGGCTGGAAAAATAGTAGGATAAGCTGACTTTAAAATGTATGGAAGCATTGCACATATTTATTCTGTATCTCCACAAGCTTTCACTTCTGCAAAGCTTGGCAGTAGTAAGTTGTCTAGTTCTCCTGCTGTTGTAATCTTTTTGTAGCAGGCTGTCCAGAACAAGCAAACATGCATTTTTTAACTGATGTACAAAGTGTTCTAAGACATTTTTTAACTTCATGTAAACTTACTATAAATAGTATGTTTAAAATAACAAAGGTATCTTGAATATTTATAATTAAGTACTGATACTCGTGATACTCAACATTTTTCAGTAAGCTACTAAAAATTTCATTGTAATACATTTCACTGTCTCTTGTCTTCACTCTAGTTATCTGGAAGCAGAGAGGTAAGTGATCTGGGTGGTAGTGGGAGGAAAAAATGCCTGGCAAATGTGGTTGTGGAGGGTTTTGTGGTTTTTTGTCTTTTTTTCTGTTTTGGGGGTTGTTTGTTGTGTGTGGGGTTTTTATGTGCTTTGGGATTGTTTTTTTAAGAGAAGGACGAAGTCAAGGTGAAAACTATCCAGTTTATTATGTTCAGAATGAGTTGAGATTTTGAATCCTATTAACAAAGTGATGCATTTCTAAACCATTACAAAATCAGTTATTGTACTGATCTCAGAAAAACAATAATCTGGGTTCTCACTAGTTTAACTGTAGGAAATATAAGATGATTAGTTTTCAAGACTCACCGGTTTCTGGCTTAGAGAGAATGTGAGGCTCCTCTTGCCCTGATAAAAAGTTTAATTACTCCTGGTAGATATTCTAATGATGATCCACATTAGGTTTCTTTCTCAGTCTACTTTGATGCTGTATGATTTAAACAGCAAAATACCAGACCAGTAAACCGTACTTTTTCTTATTATTGCTCTGAAAGGAAGAGATTGCTGGTGTCCTGTACAAGTGATCTGCATGAGTATCAGCTTTCTTTTTAATTATTTTGCCCATAAATAAATTAATGTTCTTCACTCTAAAGACACTAGAGGGCAATTTGAAACACATAGATGCCTTTAATGTCTGTGGTGGATGGTCTAAAACCCTCTAAGCTCTTCTGCTACAAAACTTTGCCTCCTTTTTTGAAAACCAGCTTGTCTTTCATCAACCTAACAGCAGTTAAGTATACCATCTTATAATCTCAAGGTTTTGGATCAAGTTTTTTTTTTTTTTTTTAGCAAAATTAGACTGAATGTCAGATTTCCTACAGTCCTTATTTATCACATAGAAAATTTGATGAACAGTAAGCTGTGAATTCGCATGTGAATAATAAGGTATCATTTGTCTTTTCTTCTGGTCTTGCTCTTCAATTCAGGATTATCATCTAAAAAATCTGTAAGTCCTGGGAAGAAAAATTCTACTGTGAGAGAGAGTTACTCACCAAAACCACTACCACCAGGCACAAAGGGCTTCCTTCCTTGGCGGACTGCAGAACGTGCAAAGAGATACAGGTGAGGTTTTCATAGTACAAGAGAAAATACTAAACCATAAAATTTGCATGATAAATACAGTAGAGAGCAATGTTAGCATTTTAAAATATGATTTGAAAGTTACACACAGAATGTTGTAACTGTTGTCAGAGTTTTTTCTGTTTATATAAATTTTGAGGATTTTACATAAATTCTTCTCTAGTAAGGATTTAAAATACACAAAAATACATGATAGCCACTCATATGCAGCAAAAAACCCCACCACAACCAAATCTACCTTCTCTGCTTGTTCTTTTGTTAATTATGATTTATCAAATGTATCATAGCTGAAGAGGCACGTTTAGCATTCTAAACTTTTAATATAGTTGGCTTGAGATCCAGTCCACGGTGCTTAGGTATTTTCCTGCCTCTTTTTTCTGCTTCACCCCACTCAATACCGGCATAATTATTGTGATCATCTAAGAGCGGTAAATTAAAATAAAACTGAAAAAAACTTACACATGAAAGCTGTCTTTTGAAACAATTCTTGTTTGTTTTTGTTTTTTAAATCCATTCCCTAGATCTTGGCCGCTCAAAATGGAGACTATATAATTATTTAAACAAAAAAATTTCTTAATGCTATATTGCAACTGTGGTAATTAAGTTTGTTTTTCAAAATACTGAACACCAAATTCTCCTATTGACTTTAGTTCAAAATAATTAACTAAGCAAGATGCCTATTGAAGATATTAATGTTAGCATCCAGTAGTGTTGCTCTAAATCATGATTAACTAGGGAGTACTATTCAAAATGAGAATGTAATGAGGATTAAAGGGATATAGTGCAGTGTCTGATGCTGTTTATTTACTCTTTCTGCTTCACCTGTCCTAGAATTTTGTGTTCGGAGCATTATAAACTTTCCTCAAAAGTATGGTTTTGATTTTTTTTTTTCTGAACTTCAGAGGCAGGGCAGCGGATTGTGCTGGGGAATTGCCACTGAAGATTCAGGTACTGTTTCTCTCACACACTGGTTTTATTTTAGTGGGTAGCTGCCTGAAAAGAGGAAAATGTTCTCAACACATTGTCATTGTCTGAAAGCTAAGACTGGAACATACTTTTAAAGATTATCACTCATAGGTGTATAAAAAAAGTAGTTTACATCAGCCTTTGGTTGAATCTTCTTTGATAGTTAGTTTACTTCAATTTCTATCTCTGTATCTTTTGGGTTCTTAGTCTTAGGAGCTAGCTGAGTTGGAGTATAGGCACAGTCCCTCCATAGGCAATAGGAATAACCAACAGCATTTTTCTCTGAACGCTTTCTGCACCATCTTTCCTGACTTGGATTTGGATTATATGCTTGTTTTTGCACCTCTCTGTGAGCTGCTCTACCAGGAGAAGAAAAACCCCATCTTTCTTCCTTCTCCTTTGTATCTCATTTCCATCACAGAAGGATCTGATGGCTGCAGAAGCCACCAGTTATCCTCTGCTCTGGTGTAGGCTTCCCATGGACTGCAGTCCTTTGGGAAAACATGGGTATCTTAGGATGCCTGTGGGCAGCAGCTCTTTTGACCCATCCCTCTGCTCTGACACAGGTCTTCCCTGGCTGGAATGAGGGTATTGGCTCCACCATGGAACACCTCTTCTTGCTCCCTGCCTGATGTTCCCTCTACTTTTCTCACTCTTTTTGTTCCCACCTCTTGTGCCTTTCTGGCATTTTATGCCTTGCAAAGGGTCAGCTGAGACTGGCTGTGTCCTGTGTGGGGCAGTCCTGGCTGTGCCTTGCAGGGGCTGACTCTGCTGCTAAATCTTCACCACAAATACTCAACATAGGCACACATAGGATTGTTTTCTTTAATATTGTTTTATGCAAATTTATTTCCTAGGTGTATGGCTGGGCAATGTGTATACATTGTAAAGGACTCTGGGAAACAACTGTATTTAAATTAAGCTTTTGATATGATTTAATCTTGATTTTTGCTAAACATTGTAATGCCATGAGTGGGCATGGTTTTCTTTTCTGGTGTAACTAGACAGCTGTACCTGTGAAAGTGACACTAGAACGTGCTTCTACATCTGAAACTGAAGACACAGAAGATTTAGAGGACGTTATCCAGCAGACTGGTTTGTTGAAATCATTAGATGATAAGACTGATGTAGCACAATATCAACAGTTACAGGTAAGAAGCATATTCAGTGCCTTAGACTCTGTAAAGGCAAATTATATAAATTAAACTGTTTTATTCAGAAAATTGTAATAAAACAAATAACCAGTTTTGGAGCAGGATTTCAGAATAACTTAACACAACTGCAGTATGTGTAATTTCTCTGTTCCAATCTTGCATCATAGTACACAGATCTTTTGATGTTATTGCCTGTAGTATTTTCTTTCAAGTATTTCCTTTATAAAAGTAATTTAGTGTTATTTCTAAGAGCTAAAATATAGAAATGACTGTTGTTTAAAAATAATTACAGAAATAGCTGAAAATGTTTGAATTTCATTTTATAATTGAACCCAGTAAACTTTTTTAATCTGCTTTTTATTATTCCTTCTACTTGTTTGATACTTAAAAAACTTACCTGGTAGTGAAACAGACTATTTGTGCAAATATCTTGATTGGGAATCTTATAAAAGAAAGGGATGCAGAAAAGGTATATATCAGTGGCTCTGTAATGCTGCTGAGGTAATCTGACACTATTATAAGGTAACACCCTCAGGCAGAATAAATGAGTTAACTGTTTCTAAAGTGTTGAGATTTTAATTCTGTTCAGAGAAAACAATGACTACTTCTGTAAATAAGATATACAGTCAGTCTGGATTTGCAGGTCGTTGTCAGAGCACCACGCTGGGTGAATATGCTGTTTGTATGTGTAAATATTGGACTGTATACCTGTCTTTGTGTATGAGGAGTGAAGTTAACTTGCTGTAGGTTTATTAGTAGTGGGAATGTTTCGGGTGGGATAGAGTTGTGGAAAGCAAAAGGACTGTAGAAATACTGCATGAATAACTACCAGCCTTTTCAGCTGATGTATACTTTTTCTTTAGACCTTCTTCTCCCTAGAACTCTTGTTCAAGGTTTTCACATGTTGCTGGAAATTAGTTTTATAGCAACTTTTGCTGTTAGTGTGCAATGTATTGACATTGTGCTGTGTGGTGGCTTCAACACTCTTACCAAAAGCACTTTGTCTGAAGTCATAGAATTCTATGTCATGCGTAAATTGCTCCAAAAACCTGTATGTAGGAACTACTGTGCTTGCAGAAAGCTTTTGATATATTTATTCTTGCTTTTTGGAGAGGGAAGAATATTATATTCATAAGACACAGCAGAGGCATGCAGTGTTTTGTGCTCTGGGGAGGGGCTGTCCTACTGACCTCTAGGATGTCATATTGACCATACCACAGCTAACACATCAGTGTTAGCTGTAGTACTACATGTAGGGCAGTTATAAAGAAGAGACAATTTATGATTAATTTCAACTTCCTTGGAGAGAAACCCACAAATTTTGGCAATCTACCCAAGTTTTGATTTTTGTGTGCTTGTAAAGGTCCAGATTTTCATGACTTTCTGAATTTGAAAACCAAAATACTTTTTTAGGCCATGGTTGCTTATCAGATAGCACCAGTTAAGCAATCTGCACTTGATTCTGTGCCTCACCCGTTGTTTTTGTTACATTCACAAAAAGCAGGTTTCACATTACAGCAGAATCAAACGATCAAATTTGCCCCGCTGAATTGTCTCTTTTCCCTCTGTCTCTTAGCCTTTTCATTTCTGGCTTCAATCTTTTTCTCTTGTGCCTTTTTTAACATCTGTCTGATCATGAGACTGTCATTAAACAGCTGTTACTATGCAGTGGCTTGTGAGGGGACATGCCTTGAGGAACTGATCCAACTGAAAAGTAGTCCAGTGTATTTGGTGGTAGCAGACCTTGCAGTTAATGGGACTACCAGTTGTGTTAGAGCAACAATGGGAATGCAGAGTAGGAATAAACAGTAAGGGGTGGGAGTTCCTTAAACTGCTGCTTTGTCAACAAAAAGCTCTCCAGGCATCTCTTGATGTGACTGAAGGACCAGACTTTCACTTAAGTATGCAAGTTTTGGAGAATTTCTCTACATCCTTCTGCAGAAAAAGGGGCTTTAGGCATACTACTTAATATAACTAGTAGTAGTACTTAGTTGTGTTTTCATTAAAAAAAGAAAAAAGCCTTGGCTAGTGAAAGCCTAGTATTTGCTTAAATGAAAAATGAGAATTGATAATTTATAAATACTCTCTTCTTCCACTAGAGGGAATCAAATGTCACAGTTGGTTTTGATGAAGTATGTAGTTAACTCCCATACTTATAAATTTTAACTAGGGATTTAAATGGTGAACTTTACTCTTAATTAGTTATCAGGGCAACTCTTTCTACATCTCACTACTTTGTGAATTGCAAAGAAGTAGAGATTACACTGTGACTGTTTTTTTTTTTTTAAGTATGATGCAGTCAAATAAAAGAACATGGCTGATCAGTTACTAAATTTTTTTTAAATATAATTTTTTAAACTTCAGTTTTATACCTCTTTCTAGTGTTGAACAGACATACTGCTAATGGTAATTCTAAGGACTACCTGTATTTTTGATATTCAGTTTCATCTTAAAGTCTATCAGTGTTATCCTTCTGGGCTGTAGTACTTGAAGGCTTAGTCTTGTAGCTTGGATGTACATTTACCTCTCTGATATCAATTTTAATTTTTTTTTTCTTCACAGAGACTAGGGGGTTGTGTAAACTAGTGAATTTCTTGAAAGCAAATCAAGGATTAAAATGTACATATAGTTGTAACAATGGTGACAAATCAGTTTCCTTAAATGCTGGCTTTGCTACTGCTTATGAGGAGATGCAATTGCAGTGTTCAATTTTGTTATGAACTCAGTCTATAACCATGAAATACTATGTACATATAGAGTGTGATAAATCAAGTTTAAACATCACTGCAAAACATCTACATTTCTGTTTAAAAAATTGTAATAATTTGATTACTGCCTAAGCCATTGACCTTTAGCATTACAAACCAACAATTTGAAGAAAAAGGTCAGCGCTTTCATCTTTAAAATTATCTAATATCCATCCACAACAAAAATACTAGAGAGCTATGGTTTCTAAAGTAGAGTTCTAGCCTACATCCTAGAAACTTCAAAATATGAATGATTACACATGTGCACATGCACTATAAATGGAAAGGTAAGAATTCTTCAGTCTGTGATAGCTAATACTGGTCTTCAAAGCTAGGCTGGGGGACTGCCAAGTTGTCAGTGCAGAATATTACGGTTTCTACTTTCTGTGCTGTGCTTCTGTGTATGTAGAGGTTTTGTAGCTCCCATTATTTCCACATCTTCAAAGATAGATGGCAGTAAGATTATGATATTTGTGGATGGTTCTCCTTAGATATTTGCCCCCCACCCTGTGCCTGCAGGTTAGACATATTGCTAAATCTGCTTTGATGCTCAAATAGGAGTATGATGAAAATATGACTAGCTTTCTACTTGCAGCATTTGCTTGGTTGATACTAGTCTAGGGATTTTAGGAGTGGGCTTCACTGGAATAGTGACAGACCCGTAGTCATCACTTGGAGTGGTTGTAGAACCTGCATCTTGGAACCAGTTGCCAAAGTACCTTGCAACTTATAACACCTTTGCATTTGTAGAAGGTTTATTTTTACTATGCATTCTGTTGCACACTAATTTTCCCAGTTGGTTACTTATATGAAGTGCAGTAGTATGCATTGGAAAAGCTTTTACTAGTAAACAAACTATTTCAGTACTACTTGAATCTTTGATTCTCCTTAGAACTGGTTGATATAGTGCGTACAAAATGCAGTGTCCTTTTACATATATGTGCTTGACACAAAGTGAAAGGGAGAAGTTTCGTATACTGTTAATTTGTATAGTCTAATCTCTGAAAAATAGAATAGTGTGATAATTCGAACAGTTTTCACCTTTTAAATCAGAAGATTGTTAAGGTGTACAAGAACAAAAATTCTTGCTTGTTTTCCTAGTTCAAATGCTGTAGTTAAAGACAATAATGCTCAGCTGGGATGCAAGAAAATGTGATATTGCAAATCTTGACTACTCTTACTGAAATTGAGATTTTAATTAAAATACAAGTTTAGGCATCTTATGAATAAGACTAGAATATATTTTATTAGGTGTTTTGGATTTGTTTTTATTCTTGTTAACTCAACACTAACCTTAGAATTGTGAAAAGCTTTTTATTGAAGAGCTAATGAAACCAATTAGAAAGAGTACAGTTCTTACTTTTCAGAATTTTGTATTCTGACTACTTAGAGTACAGTTCTTCAGAATTTTGTCTTCTTACAATTATAAGAAGGGATAAAGGAAGGAATAAAATCCTGGCTAAAGAGTATAGTTGGAAAATCTAGATATGGCTGCTAAGGATTTCTTGTTAGAGCCCAATTTGAGCTTTATGATGTAGATATATTTAGTTAAAGATGATGCTTGAAAAAATGAAGGGTAAGTAGAGAAGAACATATGTTCTTGATGGTTATGTCATAGGCCAAAAAGACTTGGACTGTAATTTCATGTCATCTGTTGCAGTCTTACAAATCTGTTAAGTGAATAACACTTACTTCTACTTCTCTGTCTTAATATTTTGCATCCTAGATGGTATACTGGTAGGCCTCTGTCTTGTATTTTTGAAGAAGGTGTGTTTGGAATACCATTTGCTAGCTGTTAAGTTTTTTCTTATTGCATGTTAATCTGACATTTTGAGATAAATTTCATTATAGTTTATCTGTGTTTTGGTAGTTGGAGCTGGAAGAATGCATGGAAAAACTAAAGGAAGAACAGAAAGCTAGAGTAAAGGCTGAGGAACGATTACTAGAGGTAAAGATAATTAACTATTGACGATATTTACTTTTAAAGGAGGCACTGCTCAGAGAATGCACTTGCTTAGGGGTAATTATCAATGACTGCTAATGTGGTAACTTCCAGATTTTCAGTTCAAAGTCACGTGGACCGTTTACTGTTCTTAAGGGCAGTGATGAAATCTGTGTTTAGTAATGTTTGTTCTACTGATTCTGTTCCAGAGCCTTGAACTCCAGCTCAAGCTACTCTTTCAATGTGTTTTATTCATTTTCTGAAACACTTATGATCTGGGACATCCTGATACTTGCTTTTCTCAAGAAAGTGATTAAATCTATTTGCAGTATGTACACATAGATAGTTCTTTGTCTCCCAACTCACTAACCATGATTTGTGCTGAAAGCTGTGTGTCACAACTGTTCTTCAGTTTGGTTTATTCTGTACCTTTGGTTTTTAAGTTTTATTTCTGCAGGAATTAACCATATTGGATGGTTTTCTGCATGTCACTTGTTGTGAAGTGCAGTTCAGCTTTGACAAAACTGAACAACTTACCACAGTTGAATTGTGAGGTCTGTTTCCCCTCTGCTGTTGCTGACCTAAAAATACTCTTCTGCATGAATTCTGAATAAATTCTGAATAAACAGAATTTCTTGTAATGTAGTTGAGTGTAAGGTAGTGTAAGCAAAGGGATTTGGTCCTTACATGTGATTTGGGGGAAGTGAAAGCGGTGATATCCTTTGAAATATTAGCAACAGGTGATACCCCGCAGCAGATACCCACAAAGAACTCCCCACTTCTGAAAGACAGATTGTAGCCCTCTTGTGTGACTGTTCCCATCTTCCTGTAATATGATGTGCACCATTGGGCTCTGCTACCTGTCTGTTGTTTAGATCCTTAAATGCTTTTTAGGCTGAACACCCCCTACAAGAAATCTTCCTCTGTCAAGGGTAGGCTGGTTGGATTTAGCACCTTGAACCAGGAGATGGACTAAAATGAGTAACATTAATCTCTAAAAGTGTTTATTTTGTTGCTTATTTATCACCTACAGTGCACTACACAATCTGTAATTTTTTCATCCTCTCATAAAAAATACAAGACAGAAAGCCTGTGTTAGTACTTGATTGCATAGCTGTAATCTTCAATGAGTGAGTTAATGCTTCCCTCAAACACAAAACTGTATATCCTGTAGTGATCATGCAGTTTTCAGTTTCATCATCAATTTGATTACTGGTCGTTGTAGAGAAAGATTGAATAATCTTAAACTTTCAGTTTTGGGATGCACAGTGCAGGGGAGAGTTATCAGTAGTATGCATAATACCCCCAAATATAGAGGGGTGAATATAAGGCGGGCATTGGCCTTCATTAAAGTTTTTAATGGTAAAATAAATTCTTTGGTGTTAACATGTCATATAATACATACAAAGTAAAACAATATGGAAGCTAAATTTTTCCGCTTGTACTTGATCTGTAACATTCTGTGCATATTGAAGACAGTGCTAAGCCAGTGGCTTTGAGTGCCTGCAGGAATATCTATGGAAGCATAGAACTGCATCTGTGGATAAGCAGACCTGCACAGAGCTCATGCAACAGTGCCCTGAAAGTGTGTGGTACAGCAAACTCTGCATCTTGTTACATCAGTTATGATGCTGCTGTTTAGGCACACAGGTGAGGTTTGATATTTTGGGGTCTTTTAAACTGAAAATGAAAGAAATTTCTTTTTTTTTTTTTTTTCCCTGCATAGCTGGAAATTGAAAATGCAAGATTAAGGAGTCTAAATATCTCCCTATCCGAGGTTCTTCATGCACAGTCAGTAACCAACATGATTTTGGAAGATGAAGGTGTTCTAGGCAGCATTGAGAACTCTTTTCAAAAGTTTCATGCTTTTTTAGACCTCCTTAAAGATGCTGGGTAGGTTGTCACTTTTAGTCTTGCTGTTTTTCCTGAGATCTTTTCAAAATTATCCTCACCATGAAGTATGCTGCCTGCTACCCTGCCAGATTTCTAGGTGTGTAGTCTGAGAGAGCAAAGGAAAATAAATTAGCCATTTTTAAAATAAATGACCAATGTTTAAATAAATTACCTATTGTTTAGTCTTTTCCTAGTGGCAAAGGCATGATCTAAGTACTGTTCAGCTAAGTTCATGCATCTGTCTTCGGGAAAGGCTTTCAAGAAGCCTATTCCAAAAGAGTAGAAAGCTTCTATTAAAGCCTGTTTCCAGGTCTTTAGTGAATCTAAAGACTAATCTTTGGCTCTTAACATTCCCACCATATGAAAGGCTCAAAATGCAGTTGAACTGCCTTCAGAGAGTGTCCTGTTACCTTGTGCTCTCCATTCACAAATTGAAGTATGGAAATCTACATGGGATTTGTATTTCCAGCCTTTGTATTTTAAGTCTGTATTTATTGTTACTACTAGTAGTAATAGTAGTAGTAGTAGTAGTACTACTACTACTACTACTACTACAGAAAATTGATTGAAGTTTGTATTACCACTGTATTTGCAATTTGTCAGAGGATGGTTCATCCTTCCCATTTTTCAAAGAATTTCAGCTTGAACCCAGCTTGTAAAGTTTGTATGACCAAGCATGGCAGTCTCATCGCAAGAATGGAATTATATGAATATGCGTTGTAGTCTACTTTGTGGATTCAGAGAAGATCACAGAAGACTTTATTTGCCCTCCCTATCTCCCACTTGCAAATTGTAGTGATATAACTAGGTGACAATGGCCTCAAGTTACGCCAGGTGAGGTTTAGAAGGGACATAGAAAAAATTTCTTCCCTGAGAGTGTCGTCAGACATTGGAATAGGCTGCTCAAGGATGTGGTGAAATGGCCACCCCTTCAAGTGTCCAGAAAACATCTTGATGTGGTGCTTAGGGGACATGGTTTAGTGATGAACCTAGCAGTGTTAGATTAATGGCAGGACTTGATAATATTAAGAGGTCTTTTTCAACCTTAATGATTCAATGATTCTGACTTACTGTAAAGTTCACCCTGAGGCTGTGTTTTAATTTTTGTGACAATTGGTTTGTAGAGTTGCCATTGCTACAGGAGTTTCAGATTTCTCAGGAAGGGAAAAATGCAATTTCACTGCATGAAAAAAGTTTCTTTATATCAGCCCTATGTCTATTCATAGTAAATAAGGAGCTTCACTGAGCATTACAGGATCCCAGTCATGAAGAATGCTCTTCTCAGTAAGCTTATTTTTATCATATGCTATGCTATCAGTTAATCACTGCAGCTTTTTACTGAGGCTGAAAACCCACATGTGATTGGTTTGGCGAACTTACAAGCTGGCAGATGACCCAATATCATTGTATTTGTGAAGCTTGTCATTGACATGTTAAGAGATTATGCAATTTGGAGATGTGCATCAATTTCTGCTTGAATGGACAGAGTTTTAATCTTTGTTCTGCCTGACATGGAATCTCATTGCCAGTATGCTGCTCTGAGTTCAGTGCTAACTAGAGAACTTCATTCTCAGCCTTGTAACACTTGTTTTGATTCTGCAGGCTAATTTGTGCAAAGACAAGAAAATACCTTCAGCTGCTTGTTTTTTCTAAGTTAAGATACTCTGAGCTTCACTTAAAGTAATAGAAAACTATGTTCAAAGCTTTAACAGATTCTGCTTCTGGTTTTGAATGTTTAGTCTTTCAAAAAGTAAGAATAGTTAGTGTGATTTTATATTAAACATTTACCTTACAGGCTTGGACAGCTTGCTGTATTAGCTGGGATAGACCAATCAGATTTTGGTATTTTGGGGCATCCACAAATGAATGCTACTCTCAGTAAGCCTGTGAACGTGGTAAAGGAGAAGTCTTTTGAAGAAGAAAGACAGGAACATACTGAGAATAACAAAGTAAGTCTTTATAAGGAATGCTAGAGGCAATTCTACTTTATACTCTTTAATGTACTTTTTAGCTGTTAATCCCCCTGATTCATGAAGTTATTACTGCAACCCTTTGCTGTAGCTGCATTTATACAGATCATAATAATTCAGTGATTAATGTAAGCTTTTAAAGTGTTTACCACTTGGAGCACAAACTGCAGTACTTTGTAACATATTAAACTTTGGTGGTAATTCTGTTGTTTCCTTGTTTGAAATAGGAAGTTCCAGTAGTGGAATGCATCCATTCAAATTGGAAAATACCATGATAAGGTTTCTTAGAAACATTTAGTAATGAAGTATAGTGTTTTGAAGAACCCTGGTCTTATAGGAGAGGCTATACAATGTACCTACTGAAAATCATAAATTTTCTTGTAAGTAATTATAGTGTATATGTCCGGTCCTGATAGATTTCTCTGTGGCCATGACATGAGCTTCAGGCAACTACAAATTTGTAATATTGCATAAAGTTTGACCTTCTACTCTGTGAATTAATAGTAAACCTTGAGGATTTTTCAAAGGAGATATTAAAATTCCTGTAACAAAGAAAAAAAAAACCCAGGCTTTTTTAGAGGCTGTTAAAAATTTAGATACTGGAGGCCTATAGCTATGTCCAAGTTGAATAAAACTGTTGTACCAAGAATCATTCTGCATTCCAGTGTGTTTCTTATATCCAAAGTCTTCCACTCTATTTTAATTTCCTCAAGAACACATGAGATCCTTAAATGTAATGTTAAAAATTTGGGGGTTGTTTTAACAGTGTGGAGAGAATTTCCAGTTTTGCGGTTTGAAGACTCTTGTTCTTGCCTCCCAATACTGGTGATTAGTTTGGGTTCTTGTAACAGCTAGGTGTTGTGGTATAGAATGTTGAGACTACACTCTCTACTAGTGAATTGCTAGTAAACATAAAGAATTGCAGGTGCTTTGGGATGATAGATGTGATTAAGTTTTGGCTGCTTTTGTGTAAATGATGCATCTCTGGTATAGATTTGAAGCTAGATGTGAAACTGTAATGTGCCAATTTCTGTGTCATTATCACCCTAGCAATCTTCAGAAATCTGTTTTGAAAGGTGATAAAGATCGTTCAATTGCTATTACTCTGTCTCTTACCTGTATTAGGTAAAGACTCCAATTTGCTCTGCAGACTCCAGTATATGTGGCAGTTGCAAAACGGCTTTTTTTTTTTTTTTTTCTTGTCCCTCTCCTCTAGTTGCCTGCCTTTTCATTGGAATCTTTTGTTTCAGAACAAAGGTGGAGACATCCAACTTCCTCTTCCTGGCACATTTCAATCCCAGATGGCTGTGAATAATGCCTTTTCATCACTTAAAGAAAAGAGAGAACATCAGGCTGTTGGACAGCAGTACCAGCCAGGTTTGTGGAGAGAAAATGAAGCTCAAACAATTAACCAAAATAAAGAGAATAAGCCTCGAAGTAGTACTCCAGTATTATCTGAGAGAAGAGTCAAACAAAATGAACAAGCAAAAGGACATCACTCGGCAAGGCAGTTGGCTACCGGTCTGCATTCATTTGCTGATTCCAGTGTACAAATTAGAAGTGATGATAGCAGAATATCCAATGGTATTTCTGGTGAAAAAAGCAAAAATTATTCCTCTAAGAAACACGTTCCTCTAGTAAATGAAACAGCAGCTCCAAGTAACGGAGTGAGAGGAGACAAAAGTAGACTGCAGATAGTAAATGTTAGCTCTGGAACTGATACTGTAGGATCTGTCTCTGAAATACAGGAAAGTATATCAAGTGTTAACAGCATTTGAAGTGGTTCTAAAATGTTTGAGCTGTTCTTTGCACTTGCAAGATTATGTTTTGAATGTCTCAGTATAATTAGGGAATTTTTTGTAAAGTTTTGTAGACTTGGACTTTTTAAAGCATTGCATACTGCTCAGTATTCCTGTTTCATGCTTACATTCTTTGTCACTAGATTTTTAGTTTTGAAAACATGTGATGCAGCTAAAATGGTACCCATGAGTTTGTACTACGCATGAGGGACTCGACATACAGATTTCATTATCACAGATTTTTGAGATAATAAAGTTAATTTGAGTACAGGTTTTTCCTAGTGTTTATTTTCAGTGTATTTCAGTGGGAGTGCAGAAATGGTTTTGGGGCAAACATCAATTCCTGCATAACAGTGTGTGAGTATGACATTCCGAAAATTAGCGGAAGTTTCAGAGTCAAAAATGAGCCCAGAAACATTGCTATAGGAAACCTTTAAATACAGCCATCATTAGTGCTATGACTGCAGATCATAGAATAGCACATGCTGGAAGGGGCCTCTGGAGGATGTGTAGTCTAACACAGATTGCTCTCAGGACCTAGAGAAATGTGAGAATGTAAAACTAAGAGAATTATCACTGTTTTAAAACTCTGGGATTTAGTCCCGGCATCTTGTTCTTGTCCTTGTGCACAGGCAGCTGGTTTGCTGCTTCTGAACTAGAATATACTTATTACATACAGGAACTAGACAGGATGATTTAGCCTGAACTGGGAGAAAAAGCAGCCCGTAACTATTTTTTACTCAGTCATCTGCTATGTGATTTCTGGAACACACAGGCTCTGTAGAAGTTACTGACTCCAGTTGCATGACAAATATGAAAAAAACCCATGAATCCTCAAATTCCATCCTACAGAGCAAATAGCACAAGATTACCTTAGCTATTGCAGTATTGCACAAGTAATTGCACAATGAAAGTATGTTCTTTGTACAGACTTTGTCATTTCGGAATATTAGAAGGTAATATATTAATCTGTTATTTTTCACCTATTTTTCCAAATGCATATGCATACAGTTTCACAGTAGGTTCATACATATTCATTCCGCATGACATTTATTGCCAGTTCTTCTTTATCAAAGGAATTCCTAGGTCGGGGGCAAATTGACCTTGTGGTCATTTCTGTTTTTCTTTTTCTGTCGTCTTGCTGTCTCCGGCATCCGACTTTTCCTTCAGCTTTGGCCTCACAGACTTTTCACCTCTCCTAGACAGTTCTCCTAATTCAGAATGGATCTCTACTCTGTCTCATACTTGCTTTTCAATATTTGCATTTAGAGTGTGAATTACATCAAAAATCATCTTTTAAAGCAAAATTGACCAGGCAGTTTGCAATTTAGATGGACATAGTTTTTTTCAGTGGATTAACCTTTTTTGTTTTTTAACTTAATGGTTTTTTTTCCTGTCAAATCAGAAACATGAAGGATTCTTCATGTTACTGCTGCTATGGTATTGCATTTTCACTGTAAGAATCTGTACTGCATACTTTATATATAGTTGGATCTGAAATTGGCAGAGACAGTGGATTGAAGCTGCCTGGGGAGAAGTATTCTTTTTGAGGTTGTCATGAATACATCAGAACTTCCAAGGATTTTCTAACAATTTAAAAAGTCATTTACAAAAAGTATTTTACACATATAAACATATGTATTCTATATATATTTAACAATAAGGTATTCTAATGAAAAGTAAAAATATTTTTATTTTAAATTTTTAGGAAACCATTTCCTACCCTGAGTTTTGGAATAGAAACAGTTTCATTCTCTTGCTATTAGTTAATGTTTTACATAATTGTCTGTGTTCTTGTTTGACCTAAAAGCTTGAAATCAATAGGCCAACTATTTGCTAGAGAACATGTTACTGTTTACTCATAAAGCTCAATATTTTTTCACTTTTCACTTAGTCTTCTGAAGTTCACTTCAGTTACTTACACACTTCACTTACTCTTCACAGTTCAGGACTTCGATCTCTGAAAAACAAAATAAATAGTCCCAAACCATTGTTTGAACCACCAAAGTAAGGTTTCACCAAAATTTGCTCATCTCACTAGTTTGCTGGACCAGACATCCCAGCTGCCTCCTGAAACGCTTGCCAGGTTGCTATGTAGTCAGCATTGTTTATCTTTTAATAATGACGTCCATTTGTGGTACCAGACAGAGAACTCGTGTACGTATGCTCTCCTTGAGCGAGCTGATTCTTTTCCAGCAGTAGTTGATCAAGTTTTTGCCGTCCAGCATAACATGAAGTCACAATGAACTTAATAAAAGTTCACTGAAAACTCTGAAGACTTATTTACACTTTTAATCTGTCTTATTTTTCCAGTTATGTGTCATAATAAATACTGCTCTCTTTGCTTTTGTGTTAATTACACAAATCCAGGTTCATCTGCACGGCGTGATGGCACTTGAAATTGTGGCACTTGAAATTCTCAGTCAAATGGTAGAAATCAGAAGCATTCCTGGAAATCATGGTTTTGAAAGCTTATATTGAGTGACTATGAATATTGGTATGATTCCATGATGGAATTCATGGGTTTTGATGTAATTGAAACATGAAATCATAATTGCTGCTGGCAAAATGCTAAAATAGGAGAAGTCTCAATCCAATACAAACAAAACTGTAATGAGATCTGTACTATTTCTCTTTATTCTTTCCATCTGCAAAAGCATAATGATTCCTTGTTCACAGCAAAAATTTCACATTTATACATTCTTTCCAATTTTATATACTTCCCATCAATGCATGGTACGAAGAGGGTTTTCTAAAGCTTCCCGGTGACAAGGCTTCCAGTGGAGTTGTCCTCTGATCTCGTGGGAGCTGCTATTTTTGACCCTTCTGGTCAGGATAAGACTTCTGTGAACTGAAAACTCCAATACTGGTATTTCCACCAGTGCTCTGAGCTGATACCAGCAGTAGCTTGCCGTGTTTCTATTTTCATGTTCTAGCTCTTTGTGTCAGCATTTGAAGTACATTTTTAACTCCCAAGTTTTAATTTCCCTTTTGCCACACAGTTAGGATTCAAGACTGATCTGGCAGGATGGTGAAGCACTTTCTGTAGTAGTAGGCAGGCTTCCTGACCTGAATCCCCAACCTACACTATTTCTGACTGCTTCCACTACTCCTTACTACCTTGGATACCGTTTTCCTAGCCAAACTGGAGTTTTAAATTGCCTGTCTAGGGCCTACACAGGTACTTCAGATTTAATACTGAAAAAAGCCTATATGAGACACCTGTATCTTTTGATCTTGCTTCTACCTACAGATACTAGTAAAAATAACTAAAATTTTAGTTATTTTCACATCTATGTTGTTATGCATCTCAGTAGCAGTTTCTGTTTAATTATAACTAAGAAGTAACACAGTTGTTCTTGGTATTGTGGTGTGAGACATACTTTAAAAATACCTTGGTGTTTTAAGATAATGTATCCATCCTGTGTCGTCTGTGAAGTTTGCTATTATCTCTTAAGAATTCTGGTGTCTGAAAGCAATTTTGATAGATTTTTCTTAAGCTGTAGCTATCATTGAAATGAAAGTTATCTTTGCTCTAATATCAATGTTTCTGTTTACAATTTTTTGAACAAAACAACTTCCTTAAGATGAAAATCTTTCAACTAAATACCAGATCAGGCTGTGGTCTATAAATTCTTTATGTGGTTCCAGGTATTACCTGGCTTGACAGGAAAAGGAACAAATTCACATAGTCAGTATTTCTTCAGTGAAACAATTGGTAATGAAAGATTGTATTTTATATACATCTCAGAATTCACAAAATAACACACAGATACTTGCAGTTTTCTCTACAGATGATTAATGTTGATGATTAGCTTGGTGAACACCCATGAGACTAAAATAGGGCCAGCGCTACAGGAAAGGACTGGGCAATCTGATGTGTTCAAGAGCTGTGCTTTGTACAGCTACACATGAGAATTGCGAATCTTGCCCAAGATACTTGGAAATTATGGGGCTCTGCAATACCCATCTCTTTTCAGTCATACTTCATGGCTTGCTTTATCAAAATTGGTTTACTACTACTGCCTTTAAAATAACTTTGAAAACTGACCTGGGCAGAATATCTCTGCCTGAAACAATTGGAAAACGGAATGAGTTAAAAGTCTCTTTCTCTCAATTACAACAGTTCAGTTGTATTACCTCTGTATTTTCAAATAATCAAGATGCTGCAGATCTGTTCCATAGATACCTGAGGGAGGAATGCTTTAGTACTCAGGGATATTAACCTAGGATTTGGCAAACCTCAAGGCAAGTCCAGGCTATGCTATCCATTATGTGAAGGTGATCAAGTTTCACAGCCCTCCTGGTTTTACTCTCTGAAGAAATTCAAATAGCAATTTACCTGCAACAGACTTTCTGGGGAAACTGCTCAACATGCGGACACTTGTTGGCTTATAGAAGCCTAGGATCCTCCTCCTCTACAAGGCAAGTAGTTCACACAAAATAATAGATCTGGGTGCTGTAAACCCATCTCTTTCAAGACGAATCACAGAAACGGTCTGGTTGGATAAAGTGAGTGATCTCCAGCTTCACAGCTTTATCAGGGACGTACTAGAATACATTGCACAGGATTGTACCTGGGTGATTAAGTGTCTCCAGTGAGGGAGACTCCACAACCTCTCTGGGCAACGTGTTCTAGTGCATGGTCACTTGTACAATTAAGTTCTTTCTTAAGGTAAGTAGGGTGGAACTTCTGTACATCAGGTTCTGTCCGTTGCCTCTTGCCATTTCATATGAAATATGAAGGATCTCCTAAAATTCACTGTAACTGTGGGTCGCTGCTTTTTAAGTCCTCACGCATTCACCCAGACTGCTTTGGGAACAAGCATCCCAGCGCTGCTACAGCACCCGCGTGGGGGAAAAGCATAGGCAGGAAGTTACAGTAGCATGTGCATTCACCGTGCGTGTGCGTGTGTGTGTTTCTCTGTGTGTGTGTCTGTGTCTTTGTGCCTGTCTGTCCGCACGCCCACCCAGCGTGGGCGGCTGCATCAGCCAAGGCTCGCTGCGCTGCCCGCGGGGGGCGCGCCACTGTGGGGACCCCGCGGAGGGCCGCGGGCGCCCCCTGGCCCTCCCCGCCCGGCCCGGCCCCGCCCTCGCACCGCTTCCCCTCCCCTCGCACCGCCTCCCCTCACGCCGCCTCACCGCGGCAGCGCTGCCAATGGGCGGCCGGGACAGGGGTGGAAAGTGCCTGCCCCGGCGGCCGCGGGTTTATAGCGGAGGGGCTAGTGGCGCGGCCGCGGCAGGCGGAGCAGGAGTGGCAGCATGGCAGCGACGGAGGGCGGGCGGCAGGTCGCGAACTTCGGCGCCGGGCCGGCGAAGCTGCCGCGCTCCGTGAGTAGGGGCACGGCGGGGCTGGATGTCCTCGTTCCCCCGGCTCCCCGCGGGGCTCCGGCTGCAAAGCGAGGGATAGGGGGATAAATGTAATTACTGGAGTTTACCCGCGCAGCGCCAAAACCTCTTGTCTTCCATTCTACAACGAGCTTCCCTGATAAACTCGGATTTTTGCAAACGAGCTCGAGTGTGGTTCTTCGAATACTCTCTAGGGTTTTGTTTTTGGGGTTTTTTTAGTGCTGGATGATACGGCACCAGTACCTATATCGTTAGTTTTGGGATGGGAAGTAGGACCTAAGCGCGCAAAGATCTCTCTGTGGAGTGTGAAATTTGTCAGTTGATAAATAGCATGGTAATTCCCTGAGACGCCTTTTTATAAGAAGTTATAATGTACACTCAACCCTCTGGAAAGTTGCATCAGCAGCCATGGATTATACAGTTACATACGGAGAGGGGTGGTTTCTGCCGAACTGTACGTACCTCACTCTCAGTTTAAGGGTTATCTGCTGTGGAATTTTTGTTGTTGTTGTTCTTCTCTTAGTATCCTTCATAGTATTCTTTGTTATTTTATGTGTTAATTCTTTTAAAAAATTCTTTAGATTAACAGATTTGCTGCGGAGCAACTTTCTTTTTTTTTATTTGTTTGTGTTTCTTTCCCCTCCCATCTCTTTTCTCGAGGAAATGCCCTTTCTGGATAAGGTTGCAAAAAATTTTGTTGCAAAGAAATTTGTTGTTCTGTGTCAAGTTCTAGATTCCAAAGGGGCTCTCACAGCACTGCCTCCATACCCAGCTCTCTGACAGAGATGATTAAAAACTGGATTTAAGTTTGGAGGAGTGCAGGTGGGCACAGCTGAGCTCCCTATTATTAATCTGTTTACCCTCTTGAAAATGCAGTGCTCTTGTGTGGACTGCTGTATCACCTCGATGATTTATTCCTCTTGATTGTGGGCTGATGCCCATGAAGCACACAGACTCAGTAAAGCAAAAAAGGGAGCAATTCATAGATTATAATGTGTGTCATAGATGTCTGTTGTGAGGCATGTGCAGGTTTTCAGATTAAGAGCGTTACTGACAGAATTGGGTTTTATCAAGCAGTTTAGCCAGCACTATAGCAGTCTGTGTGTTCTCCCTTACTTTTTTCCCTTCCTTCTCTGGCATGGATAAGTTTGCTTGTAAAATGTGGTGGTTAAAACTTTAGAATCTTTTAGTTGACCTTTTGGTAGCCAGCTGTTACAGTTGACAGGCCATGCAGATACCGGGTCAGCAAGGTAGATTTCTTATTCCTGAAATTGCCCAGAGTGTGCAGTTTCTTGTCAGGGTGCATGCGTGCAGCATTTGTTTGGTTCTACTGGGGCTCCCTCTTCTCCTGCTTCCTTTAAGAGCAGCCAAGACTGTTCTGGCTCTCAGACAAGAATTTACCAAAATCAGAAGCTGCAAATCCAGTGGTTAGAATCTCATGCTACTTTGTTCATATTTAAAAGCTAGGGGAGAAGGCAGAAAAAAAAAAAAAGGATGGCTGAAGCACTGCTTGGTTGGTGACCTGGTTTTTTTGGTTGTCTCAAAATTTTGCTTAATTTCTTTCTTAACTCTTAATAAGATGGAGGCTTGTCTTCAGAAAGTATGGAACTTCGTTTGGTGAAATCAGTCATTGTCATGCTGGCTCAGTTTGAGATATCCAATTCCCCAAGCTGATCTTTCTTGTTATGTTTTCTTCAATACTTTGGTTGTCCTATTTGCACAAGTCAAGTGAAAGGACACAGGATGGAGTGGTGGGAGTGGGTGTTTAGGATGCATGCTTAGAAAGAGTATGTATGCAAACATTAGATGTAAGAGTTCCAAGAGTTCCATTCAACTGCTAGAAATCATTCACAAATCTGGAAATGTAGCATTTGAAATAATAACTTACAACATGGTCTCCACAACAAGCATATTAATTAAATTTGCTATCTTATGAAAAGCCTTAAGCTGCTAGGAGGTACAGCAAAATTGTATTGGTAACTATACTTCTGTTACTCTCACTTGACAAGTGTCAGGTTATTGCAATATGGGGCAGCTGGCATAGGCATGATGCATCAGAGACTCCAGATAGTGGAAAATTCCCTTAATTTATTTCTGGATTTTTTTTTTTATTTTGATAGGTGTTATTAGAAGCACAGAAAGAATTGGTGGACTACAAAGGACTTGGTATAAGTGTTCTTGGTAAGACTTAAAAAAAAATCTACATTTTTCATTATTTTGTTGTTTAACTGAATTGTTTAATAAGACTTCCTGGTCTTTTTGGCTCAGTTTCTAATACCTGTGTATCTGTACAGATGTGTATAGATACCATATGGGTGTATAGATACCACGTAGATGTATAGCATCCTTCCCATTAGGAAAGCAGTGCTCTCCTGCTGGCTGGTTTTTCAGCCCAGTTGCACAAAAGATTTATCATCAAGATGGTGAACATATTATTACTTGCTAAAAGTAGAACGTGCAGCTGTCTCTGCACAATTCAGATTAATGTTTGAATTGTACACTTACATGTGGAAGACAGCCTATGGATTTAGAAGGAATTACTGTGTAATTGTCCTTAATGTTTAATTAGCTTTACTGTGTGAAGAAGCCTTGCTAAAGGTAAGAAAACAAAACCTGTACTTTTCCTGTGCTTTATTATATACTTCTTACAGCATTAGCAGCAGAGAAGGTTCTTAGCATGAGGAAGAATGAAATCTTTCTAGAGACTATTTTTTTACTGACACATATGGTTGTTCCTATTGGTAATAAGGTCATATGGGATTTGCCTGTATCTGGACAAGACTGCAGGTATGAGTCTACTGTGGGTGTTTAGTAGTTTTTATGTACTTAAAGAGAGTAGGAACTGGGAAGGACAACCTTCAGACATTTTGGGTCTGTAGTGTAAAAGGTTTAAAGCTTAACATGATTTTAAAATCAAATTCATGTATTACTCTCTTCATGTTATTTCTTCTCTCTATTCCACCAAAGAAATGAGCCATCGGTCTTCAGATTTCACAAGAATTCTAAATACAACTGAAAATCTCATGCGCGAATTGCTGTAAGTGAATTACTTTCTGCTTATTTTTATGTTATGCGTGTGCTAGTTGCATCACTAATGTCTAATATGGAGACCTGTTCTTGAAAGCACCTCTTTGGTGGTGTTTTTCATGAGTGTGTTGTAGAGTAATAACTTTGAGGAGGATATCCATCTTCTTATATGTAAATTTGATGCTTATGTTTTTGAATGTGACAATGGATTTTAGTTAGGTTATGATGTGTTTTACATGTCTAGCTGAGTTTGTTTTGAAATTTTGATTTTTGTCACCTTCATAGAATTAATGAAGGAAATGAACTAAAAGAAATAAGTGCAAACAATAAAAATCAGTTCTCTGGTGCTATAAGTGCGATCTGAACGTTGTCCATAAGTCCTATTTTATTAACAAAGCTCTGTGGATCAGTGTTAGAATCACCAGGCAAGAGCCCTTTTCTTATTCGTAGCGTGACACATTTTTAAAAAAATGAAATAAATATATAATGGATTAGAATTACTGTTCTCATAGTAGTTAATAATGTCGGCCATTTAACACAAATGCTTGACCCTCAGTCCAGCCAGAATCATTGACAAAGGGATTTTAATGAATAATTTGGATATCTAATTTTTGTGATTGTATGAGCAACTCTCTATTGCACTTGCTCTGCATGTATACTTCACTGTACTGTTGCACTTCCAAATTGAAGGGTCTCAGAGCTGAGTGCTACTGTAAGCACTTTGGTGACTTCATGACAGAAAAGTCATGAAGCTTCCAATAGATAAATTAAAAGTCAGCATTAATTGTGATGGAATATCTCTCAAGTCTGTGTGTACAGCTACTCAGGAGTGAGTTTGTTTCATGCAGTGCCAGGGCTGGAAGCTTTTTTTCAGGAATCACTAAAATTCATAGCATGTATTCTTAAATATTTAAATATTTAATATTTATTAAATAAGCTGTTTCTCAAGACCAGTGCTGAGGTAAGTTAGTGGGATTGATCTAACCTCTAGGCAAAGAGTCTTCTGAAATGGCAGCATTCTTCCTCAGTTACAGTTAAATGCATAATATCAAGTTGTATGCATCCTGTGTAACCTGGGAATAACATAAATGTTATTTCTTTTATGCAGAAATATACCGGACAACTACAAAGTTATTTTCCTTCAAGGAGGTGGATCTGCTCAGTTCAGTGCAGTCCCGCTTAACCTTATTGGTTTAAAGGAGGCAAGACAGGCAGATTATGTGGTTACTGGAGGCTGGTCAGCAAAAGCAGCTAAAGAAGCAGAGAAGTATGCCAAAGTAAATATTGTTCATCCCAAACTAGGAGCCTATACAAGTAAGTTGATGATTGCATCTGTCCATGTGAATGCGTAGCTTTTAGAATCATTCTAAAAATGGATCCAATGTTGCTGTTGGGCTGTTGAATGTTAACTAGAGTTGACTGCCTGGCACTTGAAAGAATGTCTGCCATGCCCCTCTTTGTTCAACACTGGGAGATTTATTTAATGGCTTAACATTTTCCACCAGAAAAAAATGGTGAAGTGGGGCTGAGCAGATGCCAGAAAATAAGTGTCAAGACAAAAGTGTCTAAGTAGGGAAATTGTCTGGGCTCACTCAGGTTTTTTTTTTAATATTTAACCGAGTTCTTAAGCTATTCACAGGGATATTGTGAGATATTTCAATTTCATGTACAAGAATGCTCTAAAATTCAGAAGCAGGTCTGAGATTTTAACTTTGTTGACCCAGGACATGGGAGACCTGAATTCTCTTACCTGCTTTTAAGGATTCCTAAATTATTATCTTTCCCACCAATGTGTCACTGAATATACATAATTAATTCTTGGAGCAGGAATATGAGATCTAGTTTCTATTCCTGCTACTTTTGCTCACTTTTCTTCCCTCTGGTCCAAATTACAGCACTTGAACTAAAAAGAATGGCAAGAAGACAAAGAATATTCCCATACAAGTTAGTGTATTAACTGGCAATTAGGGCACTAACTTGGAAAGTAAGTTTATATTCTGTGAGGCACAGGAAAGAATTGAAGCTACAACTTTCCAGTCTGGGGGAGTGTAATTCATCGTTTCATAGCTGTAGATAAGAGGAGAGCCAGTAAATAATGATGGAGGCAATGGTACCATCTCCCACCCTTCCCTCCACCTCCCATCACGTCCTGGAGGAGAAAAGGTTTATGCCAAACCTGTTCTGTGCTGTCAGGACATGCCTGTATATTGCCTGTTGACAGAGGAGATCTTAGCTTTGTAAATCAGTTGCAAAGCTTAAAATGGGAGAAAGGTGGGTGACCTTGTGTTTGTTGAGCTTGGGCAAGACTTAAATGCTTCTGGGATTGCACAGAAACAGAATTTTAGAGAACTTTGTCAGTGAGAATTTGGATGTTTCAGTGGTTCCAGAGGCAGCAGGGAGATTCTTGGACGTAGTGTCTGAATTCCTCTGAAGTGCTGTTTTAAATCCCTAGGCCAGTAGTTTGTAGTCTGCAATTGCAATGGGAGGAAAATAATTTGAAGAATAAGGGGTGAAAATAAAAAAGTTTTGCAAACTTAATGATGTCTCACCAGGGAATTTTGGGAATGCACTGATGTATTGACTTTGCAGATACGTTATCTTCCTGGGAACAACATGATTAATAGTCTATATGGCAAAATTGTTCTTGGTTTCCACTTAAGTTTCATGTTCAGGTAAAACTGCATGCCAAGAAAGTTACTTGTGACCTCTGGGTTTCTTTTTTGGCTCTTAGGCATTCCTGACCCAAGCACTTGGAATCTTAATCCGGATGCATCTTATGTGTATTATTGTGCTAATGAAACTGTTCATGGTGTGGAGTTTGACTTTGTACCTGATGTCAAAGGAGCAGTCTTGGTTTGTGATATGTCATCAAACTTCCTGTCCAAACCTGTGGATGTTTCCAAGGTAAACAATTGGACATAGTGACTGCACAAAGCATTTTCAAAATTTAATGCATATAGTGAAGCACTTTGAAATGTCTGGATTTGAATGTCTTGGCATCTCAGCTAGAGATGCTGAGCGGTGAAATTAAGGAAGTCGTGCTTTGTTAATTGAGTGTCTGATGATAGAAGTGTTGACATTTCAGGTTTGAGGTTTCAATGTCTGTTTTCCTTTTTCTCATAAAAACATACTGAACTACGTTGACATTGTTCATGTAAGTAGTTGCCCAAGATTATTTATCTCCTGTGTGATCTTCACTGATGAAGAAAATACCTGCTAAAAGAAAATAACAGATAAAATAAATGTTTTCTAAATAATATTTAGCCTGCAGATAGTGTATGGCTACAGCAGGGTACTGTTAATAAGTTTTTGAATCCTGCCTCTGTCATGAAAAATCTGTAACCTCTTTTAAGCTCCTAAAGCTTCCTCTGCCTCATGATTATGGTGTCTGTTTCACAGATAGTACAGGAGCAGAACATAGGCAGTTACTATGTTTGTAAAGTATACTATTTGTAGAAGTGTTACTGACTAGTGAAACAGCATGTTTGACCTTTCTTACCTGTGTGTAGCAAAATGGAGTAGTTGTTAATGCATTCAACTTGGCCTTTCCTGATCTGCCTCTTTGTACAGGTGAATTTTATGATGATTGTTCTGAAACTCCAGATGGATTGAAAATTGTGTGAACTGTGTAGGAATTTGTTTTTAGTAAATTTGCTTGGAGTAGTGTGAAATTGCAACAGGCTGTCTTGAGAATTATTTGCAGCTATTAAATAAACATTTAGCAAATTGTTGTGAAATTTGTGATTATCTTCCTCAGCTGAGTAGGTGTAAGTGCACTTTCAAATCAGAACTTCTGCTAACTCTTCTTTTAACCTACAACTTGCTAATTTTTAACACGTTCTCTGTTCAGCTGACTAGTGTGCCTGGGGTATTACTCAGTAATGAGATCTACAAGTGAATGCATGTACCAAGTTCTTTTCTTCTTCCTTTTAAAGTTTGGTGTGATTTTCGCTGGTGCTCAGAAGAATGTTGGCTGTGCTGGAGTTACTGTTGTAATAGTACGTGAGGACTTGCTGGGATTTGCACTGAAGGAATGCCCTGTTGTACTGGATTACAAAACACAGGCAGCAAATAGCTCATTGTATAACACTCCACCATGCTACAGGTAACTCACCCCGCTGTGTGATATCCTTTACCAGAAAGCTGCCGCACTGCCACCTGCCGCTCTTGTCTAGAAAAGCTTCCAAAGTTCCGTGTTTGCCCTCAAGCCACTGATACCTTGGAGTGTTTCACGTGATTCCTGTGAGAACATGGGAAATGTCCAGCTGTGCGACAGTAGGCTTTGCATTGCCTGCTGCGACTCAGCCACAGAAGATGTAGCCTTTTTCAAAGTTAATATTATATGTCATAGCTCCATTGTAGAAGTTTCGGGATGCAGTTCTGGTTTACACGAGTACAGCACTAGTCAGTTGCAAGGAGGTAATTTGGCACTTAGACTTGCTTCTTGATCCAAATATAGTTTGATTTAATTTCTTCTTGACATTGTTCTGAGCATTTGAACCTCCAGATCCCCACTGACTTTCTTTACTGGAAAATGGTAAATAATATTGTGATTCAAGTTTTAAATAGTATATGATATTACAAGAATATGTATTCTTTTAATATTTTAAAATATTTCTTGTTATTTCTACATCTTTCACTACTGTTGGTTTTGAAATTAAACTGTATAAGAACTTTTTAAAAGCCATTTTAGTAGCTGCTTTGCTTTTACTCTTGTAAAGTTTTGCATAATTCTTTGACGCCATCTCAGTGTTTGGTTTGACATCCAAAGATAAAATTTATCTAGCTTTATAAACATTGCTAGCAATCAAAATCATAAAATTGCCATGTGGTTGATGATTTCATTATGCAAGAAGCAGATCAGACTATACCTTGCTTTTTTAAGTTGTAGCTATCTTGTAGCTTCTGATAACTGGTGAAATGGTGCTTTGCTACTAGCATGCTTAGCTGTTGAGCTAGTAGTATCTACCCATTCTTATCCTGAAGAGTTTTTATGCCAGCATCCTCTGAAATGAGTATTTAAAGAAAATCTTCTATCTAATTATCATTTTTTTCCCAGAAGCTTTTAAAATTACTTTGAAAATAAAGATTCCCTTTTCAGAATATTTTCATAATGAAATTTTATACTGATAATTAGTCTCAGCTCTTATAGTTTGTTTGCATGTTCCAGAATGGCAAAGTTAGGTTGCAATGATCTCCAGCACAAGTTAAATGCACTTACTGTACAGGCCCAAAGTTCTGTGATTCCCATACATAAACCCTGTAACTTAATTCCATCATTACAATTAGTATCACTTCAAATTTTACTCAATTTAGGTATCTCTGAATCTGCTGATTGTCACTGCAGTGTACCATTGCCATGACATAGGAGCAGCTATCTCTCTCAACAGAACACTAAATCTTGTGAACATTTGTTTATGCCAGATGTTACAGTGCAGAACTTGTTCCCCCAAACTGTGTGCATACTCTACAGTATGTAGTGCTGTAATTATGCATTTCTTACTGGCAGCCTGTCTGCCGTGTTGGCTGGGTACACCAGTAAGAATTAGCTATTCAATATTTCCAGATTTTGGTCTGCTCAATGTAGCTTTGTAGCATAGGCAGGTTGTATGTCTTTTCCAGTGCTTGATGAAACCTCTATTTCATGATCGATTATGTGCCTGACTGCCAAGTCACACATACTGTTTTTGGACACTGTATGCTTGAATATGCCAGGTTTTAATTCCAGCCATTCATGTTTTCCAAGTGCAAAGCTATTTCCATTTGAAAAACTGAAGTTCTGCTTAATCTCAGTACTTGGACACAGTGTTGTTCCTCTGATTTGAAAACCAAAACAAATCAAATTCTGCAGCCTTATTTTAGCCGTTGCAAAGAACCTCTGAAAAAAAAGTGCTGCTTTAGTTGTTACTCAGTATCTGACACTAGCCTTAACAGAGTAGTGGGTGGTAAAGGGAACTGAAAATAAAGTTGAACTAACAGTTTCTCCTTTCTCATCGCTGTCTTGCCGGATTTCGCTTCATGCTACAGACTCAGATTGGAGTACGCTCCAGAATCCAGAATGTAACAGACTGAAATGTTGGCAGGATGCACATCTGTTTGGCTTGGCCCTAGCTGCCTGTTCCAGTTTAAGGAACTGGCAAAGCTTCTTAGTTCTCTTTTTCTGTACTCTTTTCCTTGCACTTGTTAATGGTTTACTGGCAAACAGGCAGGAAATATTAACTGAATTTGCAAAAGCTATTTCAGCAAAATATTAAATTAAATTAAGGTGATGCTAATGGCTTTAACCTCATGGCACTACATAGTTGACTCTTTGACCCTAATCTGTTTAGCTAAAATTAACAATGAATTTGCTATAAAAATCTCATTTGCAAGCTCTGAAATGCATTTTGTGCTTAAAGTTGTTCCAGAAACGTTATTTTGATTGATGTAAAAGAAGGATAAAGGGTTTCAGCTGTCTGGGGTTTTGTGAATGATTCTAAGGCTGGCTTCCAGGAGTTCACTTGTCCAAAAAGTTTTGCTCAAGGAAGTGAGAGCAAGATGTGAATGTGGCTCTGTATATTTGCCAAGGGCATAGTCTATACTTCACTTAAATAATTTACACTGAAATAGTTGATAGTGTCCTGTCATAAATGTGGCAAGATTGTGCTCTCAGTGCAGTAAGGTACTTCCTATAAATGGCAGTCTGTAGTCTTGGTTATTCTGCAGCTTTTTGGAACTGTTCAAGGATTTGGTACTGGCATCCCTTTAGAAATAAAAAGCAGTGAAATTTTAAACAGCCTCCTACTAGATATGTGTTAGGGAAACTTGTAAGGTAATGTTCTCTGAGCACTCCCTTGGAATCAATAATGAAGGGATTCATAAGAATGAACTTGTTGGATATAGGCCATAAAAACTTGTGAGCAGGTTTTTATGTAAATTGTTGCAGTCGTGGGAAATGTCTGAACTTGAACAAGCTGAGTTTTGTAGCAAAAGCACAAAGGCAAAAGGCATTAAGGATTTTTTGTGTTGCACTTAGTGACTAGCATTGAAATTCTTGGTCTCAAGCCATGTGATGCCAGTAGGCTTCCAGATCTCTACTAAGAACTTGGCTAGTAACAGTCAAGTGTGATACATCATAATTTGTTTCACCAAACTTCACTGTTCATGTGGGCAAAAGGTCTTTGTAGACAGAAATGGGATTAGAGTTTTTATTTTTAACATTTGTGAAAATATGGTTACATTTCTGGCATATTAATGTACATGTATTTGAGATTTACTCCTGCATTTTTGCTAGAGCAGCTGCACAGGGCAAATGCTATTAACTTTTTTGCTGAATCTGGCTCCCACTAGGCAGTTGTGTAGTCCTTCTGGGCAGGACCTGAGAGGCAGTTGTGTAGGCAATGAATTGGCAGCGCATGCAGCGTGTCTGGGGGTGTCTTTGGGAGCCCTGCTGGGCTGCAGAAAGCCTGCAGGACATGTCCTTCTGTGGTGCAAAGGATTAAAATGGGTCCAACAGATATGTGTGACATTTGAATTTCAGGATATTTTATCTTGTGTACAGAAAACATTATCTGAGTTGTCATAATTTGTAAAATAGTCTAGGTTTTGATTTGTTAGTCTTAAGTGCCCTTAAATCAAACACGGCATCGTGTTACTGAAAGATTTTGTGAACTATTAGACAAGACTTATTTTTTTCCTGTTTGAATAATTTCACTGAAAAATGTTCTTTCCTTTTGCAGTATTTATATCATGGGATTGGTACTGGAATGGATAAAGAATAATGGTGGAGCTGCAGCTATGGATAAACACAGTTTAATCAAGTCACGGATGATTTATGATATTATAGACAAATCTAATGGATTTTATTCGTAAGTTCCTATGCTTTTCCTCTTTGCTTCAATATTTGCTACATAACCAAACATTCATAAATTTTGAGAGTTTAATTGTATTTTTGAAGTCACCTTTTTTGAGGACTCCTAGAGATACCATTTGAGCGAACCATTCGCTTGGTAACTGTCCAAGGGTAAGTCTCATTCCAGTAGGAAGTTATTTCAACTTATCAATGTTGATTAGTAGTGAACCCTACTAAAAACATATTCTAAACTGAATAAAACAGGAGTGTGGGAGAAGAGTATACAAAGAATAGATAGGCAGATGCTGGTTTGTATGCTTACGGAATCTCTTGGTGGTACATAGACCAAAACAGAGAAAATTGGCTGTAAGAAATTGTAGAGACCCCTTTGCCTTGTATTTTGCCTACCACCTTCCAGGAGTCAAAGACTCTGCTTTGTCTCTGGTAAGCAGGACATTTTTATTGCTAATTATGTTAAGTTCTGAAACACTTCCTGAAGTAAAATAGAAAGATCAGACCTCAAAATGGAATACATTTTCTTTATGTCCTTTATGCACAGTTGATTTTCTTTGGTTATTTTTGCTGGCTTTCCAAAGCAGATTTAACCCTCCTGACTTTTACATAGAATAGCAAGGTACTTTTGAGCTCCTAGGACCTGTGCATAGTTAAAAGCTGGTACTGTAATAATTTTATTATTTGCCAAGTTCAGACTACTAATTGACCATGAAACTGCAAAATATTTTCTTTCACCTTCAGGGTAAAAGCAACAGTGTGGGGACCTAATTTACTTTCAAGTCCAAGTTAGGATAGAGCAAATTAAATTTGGATTTTAAATTAAAGCTGTCTGCAGTCATAATTGTCAGGGATAAAGTTTCATCATAATATTTAATACACTCTTCTTATTAATTTAGTTAATGAAAACAGCTTTCCCTTTAGTATCACCATGATCAGGATTGTGATCCTACTCCGTGGAAATTCTGGGGGTTTTTCACAGACGTCAGTAAGCAAATGAAGCCTTGAAAAAAACATTTTGTGACAAACAGAAATCTGTATCTGGCAAGTTGGTCTGTAAGGCAATGAGTGGGAAATGCAATGCAAATGGGATGGTAAATAGTCAGTTGGGAAAGCAGAACAAGCTTCACTAACTGAGCTGTATGCAGCTTCCTAAGCAATACAGTTAAGACTGTGAATTTTTAAATTGTGTCTATAACTTAAAGGAAGGTTTAATTTGAAGCTGCCTTCCCAGCTGTAACGTGGCACTTAATCTGTGGCGTGCTTCCCTGAGTAAGCCATGTGACAAGCCATTTAGCAAATGGAACCTTTCTTCCATGAAGTGCTCTGTGCCATTTGTAGTTTGTTTTTCAATGTCTGTGCACTGAATTACGTCAGATTGCCTAGTAGCAACTGTATATTCTAAAACTAAAGCATGGCTGCAGTAATTCCGATATAGGAGTGCTCAGAAGCATAGGCCTTTTGGAACATTTTTTTCCTGGTTGAACCTGAAGTAGAAGATTTGCACCAGCAGGTGTTATGATGGATTTTTCTTTTCTTTTCATCATGGAGACATCTGGACAAAGGTACAAGAGAGGAACTAAAAAGAATGATACTCATTCTCTCTCACTATGCTATTTCCATTTAGCATAATAATAGGTATGAAATCCACCTGCAGTTTATGAACACTCATTTATATTGAATGTCTGCAAGAATCTACATCATCAGACTTAGAAAAAAATAAACCTGAAGGCTTCAGATCTCCTTTATAAGCAGAAATACTAAAAAAGATATTTAAATCTTCTTTTCCTCCCCTGTTATTTCTTAGCTTCACAAAATAGTTGAAGAGAAATTACACAGATCTTGAGTTTTCAACTTCAGATAAATTTTTAGGAAATTAAGGAGTTGTGATGCATCTCCTGTAATGCTGTGGCCATGTATGCACTGCAAGATTTGTTCTAGAGATACCTCTTCTTTGCTTCATGATTCTGAGTAATGTTAATTTAGAAGGTGCACTGAAGTCACTAACAGAAGTTTCTAATATCTATGAAAATTTTTTTATGCTGTGTTCTTGTATTTCCTTTAGTTCTGTTTAGCTGAGTGTAATTCTGGCAGCACTTTTGGCTAGTTGAGAAGTCAATCTTTGAAGAGGAAGAGAAGAAACTGCTTTAGACTTAGTCAAAATTCCCTGTAATTACCTCACCTAGCCAAAGTAACTGTTTATTAATTTTTATTTATTTATTTAAAATTTAATTTTTTCTGTATACAAGCCTTGTGTCCATTTCTCTGGCACAATTCTGAGTGTGTCAGGAAGGGTTAATAAGCCTTCCACTTTACCACTTCCATTATTGTACTTGGTTAAAAAAGGAAGGTTGCTGTCTTTCACAGACAGTAATGACAGTTTTGATTACGAAGGATTGATTATGGTTTTAAACAGGTGTGATTATTCATTTCTCAAACTGCATATAGCTGAAATACAAATTTAGCACAAAGTGGGTTAAGCATTACGTTCTGCAACCTTTCTAGATGTCCGGTGGAGAGAAAGAGCCGAAGCAGAATGAATGTACCTTTCCGCATTGGCAGTGCCAAGGGCGATGAAGCCCTGGAAAAGAAATTCCTTGAGAAGGCTGTGGAACTTAACATGATATCTCTGAAAGGACATCGGTAAGTATTAGTCAAGTAGTCTCTGTGCTGTGCAGAGCAATCTGTTACTGCAGTGGTACAGCATCAGGCATTGTGCATTGACTTACTGGCCTTTCTCACACATAAGCTGCTCCTCATACTGGTTTGGCAACACTTGAGATGAGCAGTCTAGAGATTGTAATCAGAGATTGCTGGTGGCTCAGCTACTGCTTAGGTGAAGTGGGGGGCTTCAGAGAGCTTTATCGTTAATTCTGCTCTCTTCTGCAAATCTGTCTCTGTGCAGATGCCAAAGATATCTTTTGAGGTCAGATTGTATCAGTGTATAAAATGTCTCAGATGGCTTGTCTGCCTGGTTGCAAGAGTTCTTTCCAATGTTCAGTAGTGTTTGTGGGATTAGTTTTTTGATGGTATTGGGCTACAGCTTTGGAGCAGTAAATAACTAATAAATACTAAGCTTCCCTAGGCTGCAAGCCTGCCTTGAAGAATTAAATATTGCTTCCCATGCACATAAATGTGAATTTTATAATTTTAGAGTAGGAATAGATTTAAATGTCTATGACTGCTACTAATGTCTTTTTTTAGAATATACAAAACTTTTCTGGTTCTTTTTTTTTTCTCTCCTATTTGCAATTCAGGTCTGTGGGAGGAATCCGTGCCTCTTTATATAATGCAGTGACTGTAGAAGATGTTCAGAAGCTTGCAACATTCATGAGAAGCTTCATGCAGATGCATCAGTCATAAATGCCCATGGGTTAGAGCCATGCTGCACATCTATGAAATAAAAGCTAAAGGGTTTTAACATGTCTGTGGTACTGCAAGCTGTAGCGCACAAGTTTTATTTTCTTTTAGTTCCTGTAGCAATATTAATTAACTGAATGGAACAGAGGCCCAGTCTTGCAGTGATGTGGCAACTTTGGCTTTGCTGAGGATCCCCAGACTGATCATGATTGATTGCAAAATTTGAAAATGTGTGGTTAAAACATGAATAACATTTTAAGATGGTATGGATCTGAGTCTTTCTCAATTCTAGTTACGAGTGACTTCAGCAATGCCTCCTTTTTAGTAAAATTCAGGAAGCTAAATTTGTCATAAGTTCTCTGTAATGCTTTACAAATACTCTCTGACTGCATAATGAAGGTAAACTGACACAGCCTCTAGGGACATCTAATTGATTTATGGGATATATTCCAACAGTGTAACACCAGTAGTACTTAGGAGTTAACACCAGCATGCCTAACTTGAGAATCTGGCCTTTCAACTACTGCTCCATTGCTACAAGTACTTTCATAACCATTGCAATTAGTTGTGGTTAAGGTCTGCAGGACTGGGCCTTTTTTCCTACTAACATTTATTAGTTTAAACCTAAGATTCATGAGTCTGATTAAATCAATTTCTAAGATGTTTTTTATTTCTCTATGCATTTTGTATATTAAACTCCTAGGTTGTTATTGTTACTTTTGGGCATGCATATTTGCTGCTGCAAAAAAGTTTCTTTTAATTTGTTAACCTAGTGCCAGACTGGATTGCTGTATTCCACTTAATGAGCCTGTGACTTTCTGTGCACTGACTTTGAGCCCAAAGTGCAGCAGACTTCTTAAGTGTTTTTCCTCTCTACTTGCTCCAGTGTTTGTTCTACCTTTTCATTCTTTCAGTTGTGTAGCCTTTTTTACGTGGAAGTTTGTCCAGCTGGAGTAAATAATAGTCTGCTCTGCCTTTTCCTGACACTGCAGTGTAATTTTGGTCCCACTTTCTCACTTGGTCCTTGTAGCTTATTGCACACTTTGATACCCTGGGCTAGAGAGGTCACTGTGGTTATACAAAGATTTTCAGAGGATCTCCTCTTGTAGAACCCTTGAGTTATTCTTTTATCTCAGCTTGTGACTTTACTGCCAATGTCCATATATTGACTTTAATCTCCTACTTTAACTAGTGTAGAAGCTATCTGCTATTGTCAGAGTGTTTAGTATTGCTACAGCTGGTTTCAGACTAAACTCTTTGGCACACAATGGGGATTTATTTTTTTTTTTTTAAATTTTTGTGTAATGTCAGTACAGTGGTAACAATTTATTAATGATAATGATGTACTATCCCTTTGTTGATGGAATCTCAGAACAAGTCAATGGAATGTGCTAGGGTTGAGTTACATTCCTATGTGAAAAATCATCATTTTAAGACTACTTACTTGGAGATTTCTGTCAACTTAGTCTTACTCAAAGTAAGTAAATTATGTGAAAAAAATAAAATCTAATCATGTCATGATGTGAAGTACCTTTGTGTTTGAAACTTTTTGATTTTTTTTCATTTTCAGGATGAAAATCAAGACTAATGTGTGTTAGAATTTTAGATTCTGGTATACTCCTTTTCCCTAAAAAGCAAGCTTCCCTCCTGTATGTTTTATTTCTGTGCAAGAAGAGTCTTTCCTATAGGAGCCATAGAAACAAAAGTATTATTATGAATGCTTAAAGAACCCTTTTTGCCCTGCCAATTACAAATATCTAATTTGGATTCCATATTAAGCTTTTTAATTTCATAAATTTATTTTTCTGAGTTTTTGTACTTGCTTGCAGCTGTAACTCTGGCTTATCTCTTTCTAAAAAATGGCCAACCTTTGCATTTTGTAGTAGCCTTGCATTCCTCTTAGCAAGCATGCTTTTGTGTGTGTTTACAAGAAAAGCTTGCGCTGATTTGTGCAGCTGATTTGTGAGTCTGACAAGGAAGTTCTTGCTACTTCTGAATTGTGCCTAGCATCTTGTCAATTTTTTTTAACTCAGTAAGGCAAAAATCTTGTAGAAATAAAATACAGAGTGAAGACTGCATTAAGCAGACAATGGTAGATTGAATATCAAGGGAGGGGCATACAGGGAATACAGAAGCACGTTCTGAATAAATTATTTACTTGAGGTTTGTTTCAGACTTATCCATACAGCAATTCTAGCCTTCCAAGCTGTTTGTCTGTATTTGGGGTTTTGAGCCCTTCTGGACAGCTAAATCCTGATTCTCCCATATCAGATTTGTAGGAGGAATTTCAGCAACCTGTTGCTGAGACTCCTGGTCTTTTTTTTTCATCAGCACTTACAAACTGGGTTAGTAATTTCAGTGTTTGGAAGCAGGGCTCTTTTGGTGTGATATGAATACTCTGAAGACATTAAAAGGTGTTAAAAAATAAAGAAAATACTGGTCTCACCTGAGTTGGCCCAAATGGAGAGGGAATCATAAGACAAGTTCTTCAATGAACAATTCTTTGAATTCCTTTTCTAATGAATCATCTCTATCTCCTAGCTCTTGTGTTTGATTTCACAAAAGCACGTTCTAGCATTCTCCTTTGTTGTAAAAAAGTCTCTGGCCACTGTCTTTCCCAGACCTGGCCTAAAAGGAGAAAGCTGCATGCTCCCTCTGTATCTGCAGTGTTCAGTGAGGGATGCTTTAGTCCAGGTGTTGACTGTCCTTCAGGAGTGTATAATGTCCCAGAGATTCCTGTCAGTCGCCTACAATAAGAACTTCCTATGGTAGTTAACATCTGTAAACCAGGCAAGACTTAAATAAGAACTGGAAGTCTGGATTGCCACATCCTTGTTTAAGTAGTAATTCCAGTGGAGAGGAATGATTCATACATGCAGCAGTGTGTGGGAGTCCTGCTCTTCTGTAAGCTGATGCTCTATATTTTCCTGTTTCTGTTTAAATTAATCCCATTTTTTTCTTTTCAACTCGTAACTTAATATTTTTCAATATACCTAGGGATGTTTGGATATAAAAAGCTTAAGCCTATTCCTGACATTCAAGTAAGTGTTTGGAATGAAACAGGAATTAAAGACATCATATACTGATGTATTAGTAGTTGCAAAGGTATGCTGAAAGTGTTACTAGGTCTGGCACTATATTGGTATATGTTTAATTTTCACTGTATTTCCTTGTCTGGGTAGAAAATAAAATGAGGAGGATCTTTTTTGTACTTAATAATGATATACCTAATTAAAGTGTTGTAAGTTTTTACATTAAATCAGTCCATTTAATTAGAAAGAAGATTCCCCATTCCAGTCAGAAATTGGACTCTTGATAATTTAAAACCAGGATTCATGACAATCTGTGATAAATAACACTCTTTTAGACTAAAGAAATTAAGAAGTTATAATTACTGATGGATTACTGAATGGTTGGAGGAGAGTGATCAAAGAGATGCAAGGATAGATTTATTTTTCTGTAAGTAGCTGAAGAATAAATGTGTATTTGATGTAAGGAAACCAAAAGCTGTACATCTTCTGAAATCTGAGAAAATTTGAATTGTATCTCGTACCTTTACACTATGCATAAAATGAAAAAATTGTATATTTTGGTAAATGGATTAATTACAAAAGAGATGTAAAGAAATCATGTGAGAAAGTGGAAATTTGCTAAACTATTATAAGAGAAATTGCCATTAAACTGCTTAGAATTTTTAATGTAACAAACCAGTCTGGATATAATTCTATATTATAGTTCCATGATGTAATCTGAAGAGATCTGGGAGACGTATTGATAGAATTAGGGATGGTAGTAACAAACTCTCTACTGTAAAACTTAGTAAATATTCTTCCATAGAGTAAGCAGTAGTCTTTGGAATTGAAACAATTTGGAAGTTTCACACTCTGGTGCTAAGTTTTGAAGCTTGGCAAACCAGACCTAAAGAATTATAAAAGCTGGAAAGCCTCTGAGCTGCTAGTGCCCTGCCAGTATGATAGGGTCACACTGGCTTATGGCTTTTCTTTCTTTCCAGGACAGCCCCAATCATGCTGCTTTTGGGCACATTTTTATTGTGAAGACATACCCTTTGGCCTTAGTGTTAGAAATGTTAGTACTTGACTCAGTTGTGATTGTGCTTTGTCTGATGTCACAGTACATGTGACAGTAATGTGAGTTGTATTGTCAGCTCTAGTCTCCCAGTACTGAAATAGATTATTTTGTCTGTGGAGGTATTTTACTAAGTCACCTAAATGGTACCTCTTCTTGATTGGTACATCATGGAAGCTTGTCGTCAGTTTCCTAAACCTGTCTGGTGATATGAAGTAGTTTGGTGCAAGACAGGACATTGCTATGGTGCTGTGAAGGGTCCTCAGGTGTGGCAAGAGAAAGGGTGATGCTGACCCCAGAGCTATGTGCTCTGTGACTTCTGAAGGAAGCATCGGATGTTAGTGGTGGGGTATGAGCAGGCTAGATGGGGAAGCAAGGCAGAACATACTTTTTATGTCAGTTAAATGAAGGAACTACACTCTCACTTCCCCTGTACAAGCACACAATGTATCCCCAATGTATAATTTACTTGATCCGTATTGTAGCGATAGCTGCAGATGAACAAAATTCTCTGTTCAATTACTTCTTTACGTCTCTGTTATGACGAGAGAAGCAGTCCCATTGTGTTCCAGATGCCCACCAGCAGTAGTTTTAATTACAGCATTACTTTGAAATCAAATTGCTTGTTTGACAGCCCTAGTCAGAATCTTTAAGTGACAATAGAGTGTACATTTTTGTTAGTGAAAAATAATCCACTGTATTAACATCAAACTTTTAGCTTTTTCATGCAAAATTCACACATTTGTATGTGTAAAGCCAGAATATTATTTCTGTCCCTACTACATTTGACACAGAGAAGACAACCACATCTGGAATGCTGATGGTAGCTCTCTGCCAAGTTTTGATTGATTTGACATCTCAGTGCTGGTTGTTAGATGCTCTGAACTGCTCCTGAATGGAAAAAAAACCCAAAATTTTGCCCTTGTGGCCAAGAAGGCCAATGGTGTCCTGGTGTGTCCAAGGAAAAACAGTGCCAGCAGGTCAAGGGAGATCATCCTGCTCTTCTGCTCAGCCCTGGTTAGACACGTTTGGAGTGCTGTGTCCACTTCTGAGCTTCTCAGCACAACAAAGACATGGAGCTTCTGAAGCAAGTTCAGTGGATGGCAGCAAAGGTGACAAGGGGACTGGAGCATGCCTCTCACAAGGAAAGGCTGAGGGAGCTGGGCCTGTTCAGCCCAGAGGGGAAATGACTGAATGGGACCTGATCAATGTCAATCAGTATCTGAAGGGAGAGTGTCAAGAGGGTGGATTCAGGCTCTGCTTGGTGGTGCTGAGCAATAGGACAAGAGGCAATGAGCACAAATGGATGCACAGGACCTTTCCTTCGACTATAAAGAAGAACTCGACTGATCCCTAGAACACATTGCACACAGAGGTTGTGGGGTCTCCTCCACTGGAAACGTTCAAGAATTATCTGGACACAATTCTGTGCCTTGTACTCTAGGATGACCCTGTTTGAGTGGGAAGGTTGAAACAGATGACCTACCCTGATGCATTCCAGTCGTATCCATTCAGTGATACGCATGCAAGGAAATGCATTCAAAACTCAACCACAGATCCTTTAAATTTCAAAATATACCATGTCTAGATGAATACTAGATACCCTTGTTTTATGATGTTTTAGTTTGTGTTCTGATCGTGCTGATTCCCATGATTTTATATATACCCTTAAATGTGACTTATTTATCCAATATGGAAATAGTTCTACAGTTACTCCATTGATGCTGAAGAGATTTGGGGAGACCTTACTGTGGTCTTTCAGTATATAAAGGGAGCTTATAACAAATATGGAGCAAGACTTTTTATAACGATCTGTACTTAGAGGACAAGGGGATAACGGTTTTAAACTTTAAACTGAAAATGCTAGGTTTAGATAGAACATAAAGAAAAATTTTTTATAGTGAGGATGGTGAGGCACTAGAACGGGCTGCCCAGAGAAGCTGTGGATCTCCCATCCCTGGAAGAAGTTCAAGTGTTCAGGTTTGGATGGAGCTCTGAACAACGTGTTCTAGTGGAAGGAGTCCCTACCCACAGCAGGGGTAGGACTAGGGATAGGATTTGGAATAGACTATCTTTGAAGGTGCCTTACAACACAAACCACTCTGTGATGAAGCAAGCATTTTACTTTGGAGAAATGCTAGTGTAAATCTCAGTTCAAGATTCATACCACAATCAGTGTGAAACCTGGCAAAATGATAGATGTTTGTGTGACAATTGATGTTCGGAATGGGAAAAATCAATAATAGGGGAAGTTCACAGCATAGAATTGCCAATTCAGTATTGCTCGGCAATACTGAAATAATGCTTTTAAATATTGAGCTAAAATGTTGCTGAGCATTGCTAAATCCTTACTGAAAGAAAACAAACAGCAGTGGAAAACTCTTGTGCTCAGTATATTTGCTTCCAGTTCTCACTTTCCTAAAAACTTTGTTTAAGCAATTCACTTAATATTCTCATTCCTGACTGTGGGAAATACAGAGCTTATTATATTAAGAATGGTCAATGTAGAATGGAAAGCATTGAGGAGTTTACTTAAAGGATCAGATATCTGTGGATGAGATATGAAGCAGCACACACTTTGTGTGTCTCTCACATGTCTGTGAAAGGAAGGATATTTTGCAAAAAAGCATTTTAAAGCAGTTTAGTTCTGGAATAAGACTGGGCCAGAAATATATGTAGTAAATAATAAAATGGTATTCACAGAGAAAGATGCTAGAAGACAGCATAAACAGTCTGGAGTGTTGATACCCATTATCCTCTGTGTTAGCCCCCAGAGAATCTGAAAGGCTCCTTGTAATGTCCTTTCACACAAAGAATAACCTTGTATATCAGTCTGATCTCAGTCAGGTCAAACCAAAGAAACAGGCTAACCATTTAGAAAATTGTGAAAGAAATCTGTGAAAGGCTGGGAAGTTCTCTGTCTCAGGAGATACTCATGGTTAAGATCCACAAGAGCAGAAGGGGGTCACTGATTTACAGTATCATGCTTCCTCTTGCTCTCTGCTCAAGTGCTTGCAAACACTCCGTGTGCCTGTCTGTGTGAAAGACATTGGGATGGAGCCCTGCTCAGTATAAAGCAAATGATCAGTGCTTAGGTATGAGTGAATTTGGAAAATTCAATTCCAGGCAAGGTCAGAAAAGGTCAGAAAATGCACATTTCAAGGCTTAGTGCACATTTCAAACTTAAATGTTTTGGAGCAAATCATAGTTCAGGTTGGGAAGAAATCTTCTTTTGTGGACAATTAATAGCTTAGCCCAATTCAGCTCTGTGTAGAGCAGAGGTCCAGGAACACAGAGTTCATAAGTTGCACAAGAGTGAAGAGCCAGATAAGCAGTGCTTTGCTTGAATCAGGGCATCACCAGAGATGGCCACAGTTCTGATGTGACTTGCAAGGCCTGAATCTCTTTTCTCAGTTTACTGGTGTGGCTCACTAATGGAAAAGATTCCAGTCACCACAGGCAATTGGTGGACAATTTGCTGTACATCCCTGAGAAACCATGAGCTCCTGGTACTGCAGCATGGAACTGTGAAAGAGCAATTTATTTCATCTAAGTATTCAAATGGCAGTTACAGAATTGGTTGTTACATGTCTGACTACATTTGGATTATCTTTAGGCTGTTTTACAGAATATATTAATCTAGCAACCCATCTTAAAACCTGTGATATAAAGGAACTAAAATGTCCCAGACTGCTGAGTGTGGGCATTGCTTGGAGTTTGTTCTTAGAGTGATGTTTATGTTGCAAATTTTTTTTATATCTGAAAGGGGTATTATGTTGTCTAAAATGAAGTCTCAAAAATTACAGTCCCTATATTAAATTACTGCAATACTTTTAAAAGCTCAGTTCTAGAAAGTGGTGATTATTCTCTGAAAAAAATTAATTACTGTGAAAATGTAGGATAAAAGAGAATTTTATGTCCCTCATTCCATTACTTATGCTCATTTAAATTATTTGGATTACATCTATTTTACATTGCTATTAGAGAACTGATACCAGATCGTAAGTTTTAGCAACAAGATGTGAAGATCTAGTGGAGAAGACAGAGACCTCACTAGCAGTGGGCCTTGATATGTCCTACTCCAGGCATATTCTGAGTCATGGCACTTCTTGAATCTCTTTCCCCATTCACACATTCAGTCAGGCAGGTTAGCTGGCTGAAGGTGGCGTGCTACTGATTACAGTTTATTGCAGGATACTTTGCAGTTCATCACAGCCATAACAAGGATCCCAAAAACCTTGCAGCTGCTCTCAACACTGCCGCTGCCACTTTTGGTTATATTGAGTGGAATACATGAGGATTAAAGAAGAGAGGGCAACACAATCTGAACTTGGCTGGACACACACTATGTCCCATGCTAGGGTAAAGGAGAATGAAAAGCAGTTTCTATTGTTTGAGGGACAATAAGCATAAAACACACTATAAATTACAGCTGTGCTGCCTATGACAAAATATGGTGCAGTGTTTTATTATCCTATTACAAAAACCATTATTCAATAACAGGTATTTAAGACAGAGGTGGTTACAATTCACACTTGAGACAATATTTTGAGCAAGAGAAGATAAGAGACTCAGAAACTGAGCTGGAAAGAGTAGCAAAGATGAGAGGAATTCTTAAGCTGTTTCTGAATTCCAGAAAGAAAGTAGGTCTGTTGCCAGTAAGGAAAAAGAAGAGATGACCAGTGTTACTTAACTGACATGGTATGGCAACTTCTCATATTCTGGTGCAGGAGTTGTAAAAGTCCTTACAACGAAATGCTGAAGCTCCTTCCCTAAACTTGGGCATGCTGTGAATTTTTCAGAAGTCACATTGATGGCTTAGGTCCCCAGAGAGTGTTCCCTTTGCAGGGAGATAGATCAAAATTGTGCAGGAGATACAAGGCTAGGTGGCTGCAGTGTGGGAACACGGAGACTGATATGAAGTGCAAAAGAGAAGGAATGAGTGGAGTGGGTGAGAAGTCATGGCTTGGGTGCCAGTGTAAGCAAATGCCATTGCTGCTGATGATTGGTCAGCCAGGTGCTCTCAAGTTCAGTGCTCTTGGGGAGGTGCTGCTTTAAAGGCCAAAAATTTAGGTATATTTCATCATAGTGCTGTATAAAGACAGAGTGCATCTGCCATCAGTCAAGGGGTGAGAAACAGACAGGCTCCAGCCGTATGCTTTGGACCAGTCTCTTCACAGCTCAGGTAGCAGCAGGCTGTGGGATGCTCCTGTAGGAAAAAACTGCTCTTCAGAAGACTGTAGCCCTGCACTTTTAGCAAGAGCTGTGGAGCAAATGACCTGATTATTCTCTTGCTGATACATGCATTTTTTATTTTGTTCTCTTAATTATTTCCTTATCTGTGACAACTGGGGATAAACTGGCCAAAGGGCAGATAGCTCAGATTCACAGCTGAGGGCTTTTTATGGCTGTGACTGCTGTTTTGTAGAGAGGGGGATGAATCTCTCTGTCCTGCATTGAAACTGTGATGCCCACCTTGTGCTTTTTTCCCTTAGACAATAATTGAAAATATGCCATGAAATCACCTGAAGTCTTGAGACTGAGCATATGGGCATTGATGTAAGATATCTGTAAATATTTCAGTGAAGCAAGGCTTTAGACAAGACAGTGTATTTTGTTGCAGTCACTGAAAGATATTTCAGTTCCTTCCTTATGAGAGATAGCAACAGCCTGCTCTGTGGTGTCCCTGTTAGATGCAGCTGCACCACTCCTGTCACTAAGGGGAGTGTTTAATGTTCCAGATCTGATTTTCCCAAGGTAATGTTCAGTACTGCTGGAAGCGTAACTGGGTGGATGATAATGGACTTTATTGACATGTTATTAATAGTGGTGCACGTCTTTCTGATGCACCATGTTTTCCAATATGCTGCATGGTAACAACTTAGTTTTCTGAAATATTTTTTAAAAACTTACCTCTAGCACCAAATGAGCTAATTCAGGGGGATTCTTTAATTGGTCATTAATGAAGTGTTTAGTGATAAAAAGTAAAGGCTGTCTGCCACACAGTTTTAGCATGCTTCTGTTAATAGTCCATTAGACCATACTTTATACTGTCTTACCACATATATCCTTTTAGTTCAGGAATAAGTGGATATAAATTGGATCTTTATGACTCTTAGAACTCCAAACCAGTTATCTTCTTATCCAACATATGGTAGCTATAAGGCTGATAAATCAGATTAATCTGTTCGGATTTTGTTTCACTTAAAAAATAAAGGTCCCATAACAGGTATGCATAAAGTAATTGTAGAGTGTAGGAGTTGTGACACACATTCTGCCTTTCTTACCAACAGAGGTACAGGCTACTGAGTTTACCATAATGCCAATCTGTTGTGTCCCGGATGAGAGGAGGGAGATCAAGTGCCAGAGTATGTAGAACTAATCTGTTCTAGGGATTATCTCCTCTTAGAGAGACCAACCCCAGGTTATTCTTCTCCTATTTTCCCACAACCTCATGTTATCCATCTCCTGTTTTGCAGGTTTTTGCTGTGAGACAATCATCAGATTGCCTGCATTGTAGGTGCATGGAGTGCTGGGACATTTTTTGTGAGTAGGGCAGACATAAGATGGGGCTGTTAAAGTGTTATGCAGACTGTGGGATCTGAAAAAATCAGGGTGCAGTTTTGTCCTGAGGGGTGCTCTGCAAGGTGCTATCTTTGTATCATGCTTCTTCCCATGTGAGGCTATGATTTCCGAGTCCTCTGATTGTCTACCTGTCACTCAGAGAAGGTTTTCAGGATTTAGTCAGGTTGAAATATAGACTGAGAGTCTTAAAATGGACATGTTGGAGTAGAAATGCTGTAGAAGTGGCCATTCCGTTACTGTTGTAAGGCTCTGGTTTGGTTTTAGATTTCCTTTTTCTCTCCATTTGCTGGAATTGTTGAAATAAGTACCTGCTGCAGAAAACAACCCAGCCCTCAACTTCACTTTCATGGACTACTCAAGGTATGTCTGTTTGATATTTTTTATAGAGATTAATTCCTCTCTCTGCTGTCAAAGTGAAATGATGGCACTTGATTACTGAAAGACACAGAGTGACAAATTTAATGTCTGATGGCTTTTATTTGAAGGACAGCTCTCTTGAAAGTGGCACTGCTCAGCAGGGTTAATTTAGAGTGGCTTTTTCTCACAGATTGATGCAACTCTTGTAGTATGTTTGTGCCTTAGCTGTTGCTGATGTTGTGGAAGAGCTTCCAATTCCCAGGCAGAAACCAGGGAGTGGGACAGCTTTTCTGGAGAATCTGTACATGTACTATGCTCCATGACTCTCTGGTGTGGTACCAGACTCAGGAAATCACTGATTATATATCACAGCTATAACACAAAATAAAAATGTTAAGGGATTGGTCATCAGCGGCAGTCTTCTGCATTATTATTCTGTATCTCCCCTGCACAAAATAGCTTCTGAGCCAAAGAGAATACTGACACAGTAAGGAAAGAATATAGTGCGGCTGAAACTGGACTTAAACAAAATTCTGTGCTTCAAAGCACTCTTTGCTTTTTAGAAATAATAAATACATTTTTACCATCTTTACTATAGCTAAAAATAAGCAATATTTGGAAGACTCTCTATTTATGTCCTGGTTACACAGTCCTCTGTCAGTTGCTACTGTTGATTTCTAATTCAATCCTGTAGTATGCTACAGTTAGTGACGTTGAAATGCTCTATTAATATTAATTAGGTGTTCTAATAGATTAGCCTGATTGTTCAAAATATTTACTATCTTTATTACATCTGTTTAAACACCTCTTACAGAGACATAGATATATCCTTGAATGAATCCTTAGCCATGAGCAAACTAGATGTTATCTCTATTCTACATAGATGGGTTTTTTCCTGTAAGTCTTGAAATCCTTTACAGACGCTTCATTTTCAATGAAAAATTAGAAGTTACATATTTATTTTTATTTAGAGTATAAAAATGCCAATATAAGATATAAAAATCCTGATGCAATGATAGTAAATATTTTCAGAATTGCAATGTTGATGGTTACACAACACTTAAATTTAAAAGATAACCAGTCTGAATTATAAAGGACAGCATCACTGAAGTGCCATGACAGCACTGGAAGTCTTCAGATGCTTCAGAAGTTTAGGGAGTGGGTGATATAATTAAAATAATCACTGTTTTCTCCCACAATTTAAGATTTTTTCCCTCTATCCTGTTTGTTTTGTTTTTTTATTTTTTAATAATGTAAAATTCTAGAGACTTGTTTGATATAAATGCAGTAATGGCTTTTAGAGTTCATGATGAGACTTGATCACATTTCAAACCTATTTTCTTTGTAGACTTTTGTTATTTCTGTGACAATCTGTGACAATACAACTTATTGATTAGGTTTATGCAGTGTTTGTAATTATATCTTTGTCCTGGCAGGAAGGTGGCTTTTACATTTCTTGCTACTGTATTTCACTCTGAGTTAATGTCTGTCTTGGATGTATCTATCTATTTAGAAAATCTGACACCTAGGTATGAGGTGTAATGGCAAAGAAATTGTCTAGTGTGCAATCCCAAAATCTTCCTTTCTGAAATCCCCTTCAAAGAAACACAATTTTTAGCTTTTGCTTTGTATAACTTCTCATTGCTAAATTGGTAAATTACAGAAAATCTGACTTAATTTTTCTTTAAGTCTCGTCATTTCACAATATGTTCCAACCATAGTACCAGCTACACCTAGTCAATATGTTTGACTTCTTTGATAGCACTACAAAGCAGGGATTTTAGTTTAACTGCAAATCTCTCTGTACATTCATGATGTCATAGTAAGAATAAAATTATCACATATGTAGTATTCTATTAACTTTTTTACCTTAAAGATTTCACAAGTATTTTCCTATTCAATCATATTTTTTATACATGCCCTAATAATTGCCCTTAGATATTACACCAGAAGGAACAGCTTCAGGGCAGAGAAGGAATAATTTCTTTTTTGTATTTGGACACAGGTTTTGTTGCATGCTGAAGAATCACTTCTGTTGAGAAGCACTTTGGTGTTGTGAAGTCAATAAATATACCTTTCACACTGAACTTAACAATTTCCAGCAATGTGAATACAATTTAAAAAAATTTAAAAGAAGAAAAAGAAGCACGTAAAGTTTTAAAATATCAGAGAACTTATTATCTGTGTACCAGATAATAAGACACAAAATCACCAAAATGCCAGGAGGGCAATTTGAAATGAGAAGGCTGGTTAGGAACTGGATTGTAATTTGGGCAATAAACCCTGTTTATGATAGTCTTCCAGTCATTAACTGTGTCTTTTGCCAGAGGAAACTGGGACTATTAACTTCCTCTGACTAAACCAGAGGCAGAAAGCAATAATTTCTTTTACAAGCAGAAGGAAAGGTTCTGCTCAATAAAAAGCAATTAAACATTTCTTATAAAAAAGAATGCTCAGGAGACCTCATGCCACTGTCAATGTGGCTCTCAAAAGCTTTCCTTTGGCTCTTTGAAAGATGTTCCATGGTATTTGTGTATTTATTACATCTCTGCAATTACAAACTTGACCGAAGACAAATTTTGTTGAAGTGAATGATTCCAGTGAATGACTAAGGATCTATTGAATTTCTTTCTCATCCCAAGGAGGTAATCTTTGATCTGTTTTCAGAGATGAGAACTAAAGAGATATTCCTGTATGCTTATCTCGCTTTGAACAACTAGAGATGACTTTTTAATTATTCAGTAATTTCTTTCTGCCTCTTTAATTAATTTTGAACTTTTTTCCTCAGTAGGATATTTGTTGCTTTACTATCTTGAATCAGTTACTTGTTCAGGAAATTAGACTGTATCATTATATGCTGTATAAAGAAATATTTTCTTTCAATATCCTTAGGCTACAAAATTATTCTGGAGCTATTATTTCTGTTAAAAGATTTTAATCCTGTGATCCTTGTCTAGATCACAGCATTCTGTGTACCACAAAAAGAAGAGAAAGAGCAGTTCTTTTTGCATGGAGTTCAGAACTGAACAGTAGTGAAAGATGTAAAAATAGCAGACATGGCTTCTAGCTGTAAGAGGAGTTGCCTGGAAAGAGAATGACTTCATTTTCATAATATACTGGTATAATTTAGCTGTATGAGTAATTTCCTCACAAGGAAAAGGGTAATAAATTATTGCCAATTACTCCTTCAATTCATCATTATCAACATATAACAGTCACATCACTTTAGCAGTTCATAAAAATGTGGTATTTCATGGGGTTTTATTATATCTGGATTGCTGTACAAAACGGCTTTCAGAGGAGAGAGTCTGCATCATTACACTGCTCCCATCCATCACCAGCTGGCTATCGAAGGATACAGGAGTAAAGCAAACAATGAAAATTACTGCCCAAATGCTGGTCCTCTTTCCACCATGGTGTCTGCAGTAATTGAAACCTTGGCTTGTCTAAGTGCAGCTGAATTTGTGCAACATCTATTGCCAAACAAAGCACTCATATTACTGCTTATTTCAAAGCTAATTTTCAGTAATGTTACTACTCAAGACTATTATTGAGTGGTGGATTAAGTACGTCAACACTTAAGCAAAATCATCTCCGAAGGCCAAAGAAAAACCTACTTGACTCATATTTTGAGTCTAAGATCATTCTATCACATTGCATTAGAAGAGGTGTGTGACAGAAGCGCAGGAGCTCTTCCTCACCCCATCAGTATCTGTGTTCTTGTGACCTACTTAATGTTGACCCCCTCGGGATGGGTTACAAATCCAATTTACACATTATTGCGGTTGTGTTTACCTTCTGAATTGTAGAAAATGGAAAAGGGGGAAAGCAAAGATTCAGGGAGACAAAATATATTTAAATGCAGGTATGCTATAGAAGATAAGTGCTGAAAAATCTCTGTGAACAGGACATACTCTAGCTCTACTAGACTGCCTTTCTCTTTAGCTAGGTGAGAAAAGGTTATAGTGAGAAACACTTCAATGTACTCTCTATTCCCCTATTGGAGGGATTTTCAAAGCCATAAAACTAACAACTATTTCATTTCTTCTTGAAACAGGAATGGTGATAACATACCAGGGTGATGGGTTACAACTTCAGAGAGATGTGTACTGTTCTGTAGGGGTCAGTGAAGGTAGAGGTTTATAGAAAATCAGATCACAGATAGCTGAATAAGAGAGAATTCCAGTGACTGAAAAAAATAGAAGGATTTGAAAACTGCTAATATTTTCTGGTAGAGCAACTGAGAGTTAGACACAGGGGAAAAATTTTGACTTCTCCTTTGGGTCAAAAATGTAAGCATGAGGTAGCATTTTAGAGTACAATCCCCAAGAGGTTTGCAATGATTTAATGTATGCTAAGTAATTCACAATAATAACAAGAATGTGCAAATTTTAGATAATTATTGGCTATGTTATACCAAATTATTTACAGTCTGGTGGTTAAAATAAAAGATTCTTTGCCTAAAGACCTTTTTGTTCAGTTCCTTCTTATTTTACCAAACCAAACCAAGAATGATCTAGAAGTTTTTGTGATCTCATGGGCAGTCAAGAAGTGGGAAGAGAAATGATAACAAATATATCCAAGCTTGACAAAAGGGCTACAAAAGTAATTTTCATTTTAAAAGGTATTTTTTAATGCTTTAAATACTTTTAAAATTGGATCATCAGCCTCAGCTTATTGGAAAGGAATTTACCAGGCTCGACTTTGAGGTGCGTGTGTGTGGCTAAAGCAGATATGAGTAAAAGGTTTGGCCTAAGGTCTTCATTCTCCTTTTGGAAAGAGATAGACACATAGCAGCAAAGAGAAATGGAAGACTAAAAGCCATTGCTGATGGAATAGACTTACAGCAAGTAAGAGACAAGTAACTAGACAGGTGTCATGTTGTGGGTTTATCCCACACTTCCAATAGATTGAAATTATAGCTTTTCTTAAACATCTTTTTACACCAAATACATGGACAGTAGTTGTTCATGTGTATATATTTTTTCTTTTTTTTTTAATATATATTTGGAGCATTTTTCTACAAATTTCTAAAGGTTTGTATGAAACGGTGTTTATTATTTGGAAACTCTTTTCCTACTGCCCTGGAGGTTCAAATATTCAAATATCAGATGCAGTGCCTTCCAAATAATGTGATTTGACTTGGGAACTTGTTCTCTTACACCAAAAGAGAAAGACTCTGCTCTGCAGATTCTCTTAGAAAGGGGAACACATTCAGCACTAGAAATATAAAAATACAGCAACAAACTACCTACATACTAGTTCATACATACTGATTTCACAAAGACAGTTGTCCTGGCTGTTGAAAATATGAGAAAAAGGAAAATAAAGGGGAAATAAAGGAAAAATCAATGGGTAGATTTTATATGACATGTTTAAGGGTCTTTCCCATGTAGCAGTATATTTATTTTAAAGCAGTCTCACACTACTTAATGAGTGAAGCATAGATGTGTGTGTGCATCAAAAATGTATGATATATCCACCTTAGCTCCATATAATCCCTTGGAAATAAAAACAAGCAACTTTACTTAGATATTGCAGAATTTAATAATTGATTAGTTTAAGATTTAATGATATGTTTCATCTATGCATTAATCATTTCTCCCCTTCTGATGTTAATGCTTTTGAAAGTCATTGCTTGATGACACCATGTAAATTCAGCAGTCTGACAGTTAAAAGAAAGGTTTAGAGGTCTTGGACAAGTTTTTGAAAATTAGTATATTGCAAGTACCAAGAAATTTTAGATGCAGTATCTTAGCAGGGGGGAAAATAATCAATCATAAATTGCAAAGGGATGACATTTATTTTGTTAAGTTGTTTGCAATTTTTTCTGACCTGTTTTTATCAGATGTGAATTTGCCTTTATCTGTGAAGTATTTGCTTCATCTGAGAAATATTAATTTCTCAGATGAAAGTGGCTTTACATATGACTTGAGTTAAAAAAGAATTATTTTAAAGCAGTGACTGTAAATACTTGAAAGAGATCTTTGTTTCTGTCAAAGTCATGTTAATAACAGTCTGAACACAGGAGGGAGACAAAGACTTGGTTAAGATAGATGCAGAAACGTGTTTAAAAGCTAAACTTCGGGAAAAAAATGGGTAGAGTGATTTACAAGTAGTGTGTTTGATTTAAAATAATATTTTTATCATATATCATATTGCTTTCTAAATTTCCCCCTAACATTATTTGTTGAGAAATAGTTCACCCTACATCTTTTTCCTTTATTAATTGCTTCAAATGTGATAATTTCTTAGCCTATTTCTGGAACTGATATCATGGATAGACTTCCCTTGTCTCTGCCTACAGCTGACATTGAGGTATGTTTGCCAATAGAAAAATTACATTGAATCACATAAAAGTTATATTTCCCCTGCAGATTGTGCCACTAATTTTGAAGGAAGATGCACTTATTTTTTTTTAATTGAGCACCATTTGCCATGAGCATGTAGTGTTTGCAGTACTTTCTTTTGTTTGAGAACTCTTAGCAAAGAGCTGATATGATAAAGATTATAAACCGTTTTCTTTCAAAGCCTCTTGGCATAAAACAATTAGCCAGCATGACTGCACAACTTTTACAGTCTTCTGTAGTTTGCAGTGAGAGCAGAGCTGAGGAATGTTGGATGTTTGCTACCTGGGAAAGCTAAGCCCTCTTTCCCTGCAGCAGAAGCACAACGACACGCCTGGCTTTGCCAGTGTGAGCTAGCCATATCTCTGAAGAAGCCCATCGTGAATTCATTTTCCTCGTTTCGTACACACAAGGTCTGTCTGCTGAGATTGAAGGTCAGCTCATTTTTCTGATTGCTTATATGTTTTCCTACTTGCTGAGAGTTGAACTGAGACTTCTTACACTGGGCAACCAAGAGTTACAGGATGGACTTTTCATTGCAGCAATATAGTAAAGAAAACAAAACTGACTGGCAGTGAATCCTATCAATTGACTTAGAGATGGTGGAAAAGAGCTGGATATGATAAGGCAAAAAAGTGATAATGTGGACAAACTTCTGAATGGTAGGAGTTGTTTTCTATGTGGGCTTTACCAAGTTGGTTACCATCCTTGTAATACTGCTTTTGTGCTTTATATCTGCTTATGGCATTTTAAAATGATAACACCAATTAATCTTTACATTTTGGTATAGTAAAATTGTGTAAAAATAATTCCAAAGACTTCAAAGTAAAATTAAATTCAGGGGGTGATGATTTGGGTAGATTCATCAGTACCACTCCGTACTCTAGATACCAGTTAAATTCTGGATGATTTTACATCCTTCTCTCAGATCCATAATCACCCAGCCTGTTTTGTCTTGTTATGAATTGTAACCAGGAAATCAACATTTCCAAACTGAATTAAAGAGCTGTCTTACTTCCACACATGAAAGCAATTCATAGTGACAAGAAATATACAGAAATAAAGTAAAGGACTACTCTACTGGGCAATTAAAACCTCTTGAAATGTGGCTAACTTTTATGCTATTGAAAAGAAAATGCAAGCCAGATGTTTAGTGTAAGTTTGTGGCTTATTTTGGACTACACAAATGCAGCATCTCTGTGACTTTTAGATCAACAAACCAAACTAAAATTAATTTTTTTTTTTTTAGTGTAGAGAAATTCACTGTACTCTAGCAGAATCATAGGATTATAAAATCATAGAATCATTGAATGGTTTGGCCTGAAAGGGACATAAAGATCATTTTTTTCTAACCCTCCTGTCATGAGCAAGACTGGTCAGAGGCCCATTCAAGATCCTGAACACTTCCAGGGATGGGGAATCTGCAGCTGGGTAAGAGAGGCAGCACTGGGAATTGTTCCTTAAACAAGAACAATATTGACTGTAAATTGATGGTGGAGCTGTTGGAGCTATTTATTATTATTATTATTTATTTACTGTTGCTGAAACAGCGCATAACAGAGCCCATACCTTTAACATATACAGCAAAATGAGCTCTCAGGCAGTCTGGGAATAGCTACTTGGGGTAAGTGGCAGAGCCAGTACTGCTCTCTCTACAATCCATTTTCTAAAATGAAGCAACTGCTATGTCAGTTCTGCATTAGATCTTTGCTGGCAATAGTGATTAGCATAGCACAATCTCCTGGAATTTTAGACAGCTGAGTTCTGTGCATCTAAAAAACTTAGCCATAAACAGGCAGGCAGAACTACAAGAAAACAATTGCACCAGTGAGAAATTTTAAGAAAAGGTAACTGTAGACAGTTCCCGCCTGCCTTCCTGCCTACATGAGATGATGATGCTGAGCTCTAGCTGAGACAACACTTAAGAAATGCTAAAAAACTCACTTTGGGTAACATAAGCACTTGAGTTTCTCCCTTTTATGATGTTCAGGTTTCCTTTTCTTGTCTGTAACAGTATCTTTAGTGCCTTGTGGCAGCATGCTTCCTGCGTGGCTGGGGCACCCTGCCTGCCAGCGGTTCATGCGGATGACTCAAGTGAGCACTGGAGGTACCTGCCTAGTCTGGGATTTTGCTTCATAGAAAGGGGAACGAAAGGAATAGTCAGTGAATGGATATCACACTGAGGATGAGTGTTACTGATTGTCAAGATCACTGTCACTATTCAGAATGAATTACGATTTTATTTTAGGGCACCACAAATAATCATGTAGAGTGAAGAGGGCATTAGGAATACTACTTTCTGCATTGTAGCAAAGATACTTCATAATAATAAACAGAGAGACATTAAGGCTGTCACATCAATATCGGTGATTCCGTCATGTAAATTCTGTCAGCAATATGGCATCATTTAGAAATACATAATTCTCCACCAAGACTGCACATTAAATATGCTTGAGAAAATAAATAAAACTAATGCACAGAGAGATAAACAAGATGAGCAGATCGCATGTTAGCATTGATTCAGTAGGTTTTAGGTTTCAGCTCCCTGGGAAATGAAAAAACTTTACTGGTGTTAAACATCAGACACATAGATACTTGAAGAGAAAAGATTTGTGAAGACCACATCTTTCAAGAAGGAGTGAAAATGGGGACTGTTCTGTAAAAAGGACAAAAAAGGATAATGCTCACTTACAGACTCTAGCTGGCAAAACTATGTGACTACACATCTGCTTGTTTGAGCCTGATCTCACTCACAGTTATGATAAAAGTTGAAGTTCTGTGTACTCAAGGGAGCTACTCACAGGTCTTGATTTTAGAATATTTGGTGGGCAAAATAACACAAATGATAACACAAAGGTTATGTCTCTCTGAAGGCCAGGAATATCCATGTCCAGGTGGGTATTCCTGCGGTTCAAGTAGTGATGGATCTAATGTCATTAATTTACCCTAATTTGTTAATGCTTTGCTTGTGTTTTCTTTGTGTCTGCATATGTTTTCCTGTTCAGCATCAATAGAAGAGGGAAGGCAAAAATTAAATGATGACAAGAAAGCTATGCAACTAATTTTTAAAAGTAACTTTGTGTGCTTGTACAGAGAAAGAAGCAACTTTACAAGTACTGAATGTTACCTGGTATTCCTTGGAAGTACTTGTTTTCCTGTACAAGTGGCATTCCATTTTAACAGACTCATACACCTTTAACACATCAGAGTGGAAACTTCCTAAAAACTTGAAGTTATTGACTACTGATGTATTAGAACAATCTGTACAAGTTTTATTATGTTTCTAACAGATACAGCTTTATAATGAAAATATTTTGAAATATGAATTGATTTTATATATGAATTACAAGTATTATTTCATGCACTTGCTGGCCATTTTCTTTTTATTTCAATTCTCTATAGCATATATTTGCTTTGGACTAAAAATGACTGAACTAAAGCAATATCATGCAAGAAAAGATGGATTCAGTAGGCCTGGCCTGAATGAGATAAAAAAGGTAAAAGGAGTTCTGCAATTACAATTGACAAGTTGGTTTAATATCCAGTGAAAGAAGAATGCAATTCAAGAGCTGCTGGATTAATTAAGTAATATGGCAAAACAAACCATGGATTATTATCATTTTCAGTATGCCCCTGGACTTAGGGAGGCCGGAGGGCTCAGAGTTCAGCTTCTCTCCACTCAGGAAATGCTGATATCTATAATGAACATGGGTGTCAAGACATAAAAATGTATTATATATGAGATACATAATAGAAGTGTATATCTGACAGATTTTATACAAAATACAAAGAAGCTATCTTTTATCTCATAAATCTTATTCTGTGAATATCTTATATCTCCTTGTATATACAAACTATATAGATAATACATTACAGTGATTATGGAACATAGACTAAAAAAATTGGGGGGGGGATATCTCAATGTCTAATATTATCAGAAATAAAACAATCTGAGAAAAGCAATGAGTAAGTGGTCTGGTGGAAGGGAGTGAAATAAATGATGTGAGCCAGTTTGTGTTTACTGGAAATCTCCTGCTGCCTGGGACATTATAAAAATCAATCACCCAGGTGAAAATAGAAAGTGAATGACCAATGGATGGTTTAACAAATTTGTAAAAGTCTCATAGAAAACATGGAAACCCAGAAAAGAATTCTGTGTAAATTCACATGCAAACTACTAAAAGATTCACAGATTGCATCCTAGAAAATTACACTTTTAGCAGACTGACAGACTGTTTTGAAAGTCCCCTGTAGCCCAGGATGTGCAGGGTGAGAGTTCTCACTGTAGTGCAGTGTGAGGAGTGAGTACAAAAGAGAGGGTGCCATGATACTCTGCATAAGGTGGAAAAAAAACTCCCTTGTCATGGTGAAATTAGGTACGGCAAAGTTTTGTTAATTAAAGGGCCAAATTTCTTGCCTGATAAGAAGCTGGTCTTGCTTGATCTGTTGGGGTGGATCTGAATGACTGATGAAGGATCATCAGTTTGTGGAAGACCAGTGGATTTGCATTCATTTCTGTTGACTGATGGCAGTGAAAAGCAAAATGATCAGAGGCAACCAGAGACAAGTTTGAGAAGGATGCATCTGTTGATGTGATGAGGATTCTGCTGGTGAGTGTCCAGGAAGCACTCACACTGAGGAAGTCTTGAGGCAAACCTGCCAGCAGTATTTTCCTGTGTGTATAGGCCATGAGCACAAGTGGTAATTTTGTTCCTCCTGTCCAGACAGGCAACTGCCCAATACTGTATTTCTCTGGACAGTAAACTGGGGATCTGCTTGATCTTTGGATGCATTTGGAAGCAGGTGGGCCATGAGTACTCAGGTGGAGGCTGACTCCCAAAGGAGAGTGAATGGAGAAACGTGGCCTGTCCCTACAGCTTTGGAAAGACAAGCCTTGATAGAATGTGTAAAGGTGAGGACAAAGGCGAGCAGTGGCAAGGGAAATTCAGAGAACTGGTAAGTGACAGTGAGAAAATCCTTTATCAAAGTGTAGGCTGAAGTCACCAGAGACCAGGATTTCAACAACTGGCTTTTTGTAAAACCAAGCAAAAAGCAGACCTGAAAAGAAAATACAGTATCTGAGCAACAGTAAGTAAGGTCTAATGGTGTCCACAGACAAATAATGTGTGCAAAAGCATGTATGTCCTTTCAGAACAATAAAATCCAAACATACCAGAGATTACTAATAGAGATAGCAATCTGTATGAAATGTTGACGTGTATAAAATATCCTTCAATAGAAAATAAGTGCAGCTCGAAAACTATAATGTTCCAGACCTGAAAACATATGAAATAAGTAAAGACACAGGCACAATTCTTAATTTTGAGGAGAAAAGTTGTACTGAATAGAGAAAAAGGTAATCAGTCAAAGCAATCAAGGAAAGCATCAGAGCAGGAAATTATCAGGTTATGCTTTGGAGCCAGTGAGTAAAAAACAGCTAATATTAGAAATAAGCTTAGCATGAATGACCAATATAGTAACTCTGCTGATGTAGATGACTTAAATTGTGACATATTTGTGACTGTTTCTCACTGTATAGTAGTGAAAGCTGTTGTTTACTGCCTTAATAGGCTAAACCAATGTAATTTTGTGTCAAATTACTACACTAGGTACAGTCTTATTGTCATGAAATTGGTGGAAAAGCTGTGAGAGAAGGTTTGAATTTCTGAAAGTTAGCACTAAATTTTAGAGAAACATCCCAGTCTGGGCTATGTCCCAGGTAATAAAGTAGCAAAAAATTGTCTTTGAAGGAGGGGCAAATATAAACAACAGTTCAGTCATTACATTGTAATAGGGTTTGGATGGATGGATAAATTACAAAACAAAGAGTCTATTTGCATGTATGTATGCATAGTCAACATACATTCAAAAGTCAACTTTATAGTCAACTTACATTCAAAAAGTAATCTGCATATTCAGTCCTAGCTTGATATATTACCACTCAGAATATATGAAAAAGCACTTGCACATTCAAGACGAAGAACATGTTGCAAATTCTCTTTTCAAATTTAGAAATTCAGCATAGGACTGCTCTTGCACATTTTAAACTCCCAGTAAATCTCAAAATAAATGTACCTATATATATGGTGTAAAACACATATGAAGATGGCCAGTAGTTTTTTTTTGGATTCCAAATACTAAAAATGCCAAATGTTTAAATATGCTGGCAGAATACCTTATTGTAGTGGTGCTTATCAATTATGGTGCTTAGAAATCAATTTAAAATAACATTTCAGGACAAGCTTTCTTGAACAAGATTGAGATAGCTGTTCCACAAATCAACAATTTCGGTGCTGCTCTCTCCACTATTGTCTCACTTAAGGAAGTGTTGCTGAACACACACTTTTCCCTAAGAGAGACTGTGAAGATAGTGCTGCCACGCTCCTTTCTAAAGCAGCCTGTATGGTTGCAACTCTGCCAGAAACAAATAAACAGCAAGGTGATTACAGGAATGAACATGAATGGCTACTGCAACCTATTTAATATCTTATTACATTTTATTAAATTGAGAGCCACCAATAAAAGCAGTAACAACAACCATGTGCATGTACTTTCTTACTTAAAACACCGATGTATGCTGTGATCTCTAGTTTCTGTATAATGCCATCATGCAAGAAAAAGTTTTCTGCATCATGAAGTATTTTATCTCTTGATATGCTCAATCTCTTCTAATAGAATTCAATATATATGTATGTCTTTTTACAGTTCACCTGCTACACAGGATCACACAGGAAATTATCCCCACATATATTTGTCAAAATATAACCAGTGGCCAGAAAAGGCAAATATCTTAGTATAAGTTTGTAGTTAGACTGTAAGTAGTATCATAGGCTAAGACTACCTTAGATAAATTTTGGAACAGTTGTAAGTGCTCTATTCAGGCATTTTTATAGAGGCATTTAATTACAATGCCATATCTATCTTGTCATAACGCTGAACAAGCACTCAGATTGGTCAGATACCTCTATTTAGCTTCTTCTGAAAAATACAACTGAAAAGTTACGCATAGGCATGGAGGAATTTCAAAAATAACTTTATTTACTGTTAATGGCATGCTGCTTCATAGTCAGCACAATTTCAGAACCGGAACTAGAAAGCAGTTAAATGCCTCAAAGCATACAATATGGGACAAACAGTGGGTTTGATTATCTGCATCTGTCCCATCCTCTCCAGCGAAGGATTCAGAAATTCATGCAATTTATAGATATAGAATTTGTGCACAATAATTTATACACATACTGTTGATTTGACACAATACTTCTAGCCTTATAGAAAAGCTAAGATGTTAATTGTGTATCACTTTGTCATTGTTTGACACTGGCACAATGCCTGTGCCCCCATGAAAATACCCTCTCCCTGGTTTCTGCTGTAAGATGTGTCCAGGAATAAGCAAAGCAGGCTCTCACTTAGAAATAAAGAAGACTTTATTAACTAAACTACAAGAAAATAACCAAACTACAAGAGAAGGAAAAAAAAAAAACCACAAGCAAAAGGAAAACTTCACAAATACATTTCCTCCTCCCCAACTCTCCAATACAATACATTCCCCAAATCAACAACTCTTAGTCCGGCACCACCCTTCAAACAATCAATCCTCAGTTCATCAGGAGGAGAAGGAGTCCTCCTTGTGCCATGGGCTTCCTGTCACACGTGGCACCACCCTGAGATCATTTGTCATGGTGACATCTTCCTTCCATGCCCAGTGCTCTCACCACTGCACATGGACCAGAGCTGCTTTTAGGGTTCCTCTTTCAAGGATGCCTTGTCTCACTCCAAAAAAGGCACAGTTTCAACTTTGGGACTCCTGTCCCCCCCACATTTTTTGCACCCCCTGGGGCCGAGGGGTACCCACACTGAACCCTCCTGGTTCTGAGGCCTTGCCTCCCCCTAGAAGCAGTCTCTGTATCACAAGGAAACAGTCCATGGCTACACAAGAAAGAGTCCAGCAAAAAATGCCACTCCATCTTCTCCATTCCTCCAACATCTCTCTCTCTGGCCCAGACCTTCATCACTTGCCCATTTTCTTCTTCATCCTCTTTTCTTATCTCTCCTCTAGGAAGGGTTAATGTTCTGTAAAGTTTTCATTGTCCACAAAGGGGTTAAAAGCTCCCACAAGTGATGGCTGGATACATCACTGCCTCCTTTCCCCTCCTTTCCTCCTTCTCAGCCGTGTTGCCTGCTGCTGCACATGTTTATCAAGTTTCAAGGTAACTCCCAGGCATGGCTCTGTCTCTCTCTCTCTCTGTCTCAGTCTCCCAGAAGGGGAATATGTCTCAGTAGTTCTTCGATGCTTCCACCCTTGGGCCCTCAGGGTCAGGCCCACTTCTCCCAGGCCCAGTGGCTTTCCCATCCCCCGCCCAGCAGTGGAGAGCTGGGCAGGGGAGGTCTCACCGGCTGCCTTCGCCAGAAATCCAAAGAGAACCTGACATGGGGGAGCCCTGCTTTTAATCCTGCGTTCTCAGAGGTGGATCCAATGTCCCAATGGCCAAACCAGGTGCCAATATTAAAATCTGAGCACCCATTGGCCTGACCACAACATCCCAGAAATCCCATTTCCTGTCAAACGACCACACACTTGACTTCAAAGTAAAATACCTCAACAAAGACTTGCAAACCCAAATCAGAAGCCATCCAACATCTCAATAATGAAGAAACGAACATGAAGCTAGCCTGTAATTTTTGGTCCTGAGAAGTTTATAAAGAGCTTCATAATCCAGATCTCTGGGAGCACTTTGTAAACAAGAGAAATGATACCTGTGTCTATATGATTGCTGGGAGCAAACACATCAAACAATCTGGGCAGCTGAAGTAATGTCGGAAATACCATGATTGTCAAAAATTAAAATGAAAGTAATAAGATTTGGTCATGTTATGTTCTACCTGGCTTCTATTTTTCTTACCTTGAAGGTTGTTGGACCGGTAGGAAAAATTGTCCTCTGCATAAAAAGTGGAGATAGAGATGAAGTAAATTGGCCCAAATTCCCAGTACTCCTGAGATAAAAAGAACAGAAAAAACAAAATGAATGGAAGTAATTAGAGAGTCACATCATTAATTTACTGCTGGTTCATGGTGTGCTGTTTTAAAGTCTTAGATCTCCAGCTGCTTTTCAGAGACGCAGTCACAGAGAAGCAACTTCCATTTTCTATCATTCTCTCTTCTTTTAAATGTGGAAATCTGGCAGCTGTGACCATCTATAATTTTTGTCCTAGTGCTTCCTTTTTTCCCCCAAAGTGAATTCCTAAGGAAGACCTGGTGTTTTGGGATTCTGAGATTTGTTCTCTTCCTCCTTAGATATAGGGTTCTAGCTTTGCTCACCTGTAGGTGACAGTTAAGCTCATAAGGTCTCAGGCTTTCAGTAGTGAAAGAGGTAGTGACGATTTTTTGTGTGGGGTTAGAGATCAATTTAAAAAGTTCAACCAATATGTTCAGGTAGCAGTTTGGCTTGTAAAACCTTTGGCAGAAGTTCTGATCATGGCAGCTGGGCAGAAAACTATCTGTATTACTAATTGCATGCAGCACATATTGGGCTTATTTGAGTAGAAGTATGCAATCTGATGTATGCTCACTAACCTGTTCCACTACTTCAATAACATCTTAATCCTCACATTAGTCCCAGAAAAAAGTCACTGCTTTCTAAAATCAAAGTTGATAACAGTAAAGATTGATTTCTTTGCTTTTATTAAATAAGTTAACACGTAATGGGAATTAAAATGGGAATCAGCTTCTTATCTAAGGTTGTGATGCAAGATGTGGCTGGGGGTGTGTATTCCATTGCCATCTGTTAGAACCAGGTGGGGCAGTTATCTTCTGTGAGTAGGTCAGCTGTTAAAGCCAGGTGGGGTGGTTTTCTTTATCTCTTCCATGACCCATCCTCTCTCCGAGGAGATATCTGCTGTTTATGGGCCATTGAGTCTCACTGCATGACTGATAAAATGACATCATCCCATTGGGAGATGCTCCTCCCGGGGTGGGGGGAGCCAAGCATTCCTACCTGGATATAATCTGAGATTTGGAATACCACAGGCAGCCTTTTCCCACTGGATTACCAGAGGAAGACCAGGCTCATCTGCACCATGACTGAACCTTCAGAGAAAAACTACACCCTTCTACAGGCTCACTGCTTCAACAGAGCCACATCTGTCGCTCCAAAAAGACTGCGGCCACCATTTAATTGGATTGCTACCAACATCTTGACCAACAGGGTGTCAGTTTGTATTCTAACTCTGTCAGTGGTGTTTTCTATTACTGCATTTTAATTTTTATTTTCCTAATAAAGAACTGTTATTCCTGCTCCCATATCTTTGCCTAAAAGCCCCTTAATTTCAAAACGATAATAATTCAGAGGGAGGGGGTTTACATTTCCATTTCAAGAGAGGCTCCTGCCTTCCTTAGTAGACACTTGTCTTTTCAAACCAAGACACTTCTCCATGAGAAAATACCTATATTAAAGATTTTGTCTAAAGGATTTAATGAAGTTGTTTTAGTAGGTATTCTTTCAGAGAGGAGGGAAGAGTTTACCATGGGTGAAAGATCTTTGTAGTAAGAAAATTCCATCATATACTTTATTAATAATGAAGGCTTTCAGAAATTCCAGCAGATTACATAAGGTTAGTCTCTATAGGAAAGAGGTTCCTTTCTAACACAGTGAGTCATGTGTGCACACTTACCCACTAACTCAGTATTTTTTGATCCATGTTTCATCACAGCCCAAATTTTGAACAAGGATTTTTAAAGCCACTCTTAAAGTAAGCTGCATCAAATTATTTAGACTATTTTCCAAACTGCTTTAAGAAATTCATAGGACATCCCAAAACTTCTGGGCACCACCCCCACCTCCCTCATTAGACGGAGAAGAAATTTTGTGGGGGAAAACGTGTTAAAAAGTGCCAGAAAAATCTGCCTGCAAAGACTGGTCTCCAATAATTAGCAAGTAATAAGAAAGAAATCATCACATATGTAAAAATGACAAACTGAGTCATGCCTCAGCAATATGCTTTTTCGCTATGATTGAGCATGCCAGTTCATTTTCAAAGCAGTAATTTGAATGGTGTAAAGGGAGACCCATTTATTTTCTTCCTTCCCCCCTCCACCCTCCTCCAGCAAAAGACAGAGCATTAGTTAAAAAAACAAATGAAGGAAAATTCCCCAAAGAACCTTAGCAAGGAACAAGAAAAACATCCATTGTAAACAACGGGTGGGTCTTCTGACAGGCTTTGTTTGCAAATGATAACAATTACAGGTAATTTTTCATTTCAATTGGAAGAACAGGTATTAAAAAAAAGGAGAGCAAGAGAAACAGAGAGCGAGTGAGATTTCCCAAGTGCCTTATTCCCTCCCAGGTCTACAACCTAACAGGAGTGTAGAGAGCTCGGTAGTTTCTTCTTATTCCATTAAGTGAGATCTAATTGTGTCTCTTCTGTCTGTTGGCAGATGCGGTTTCTACATAACAACAGCCCAGAGACAGAGCTGCCTGATTAATGCCTCCAGCTGTCATATGCCCCATTATCTGTGCATTTGCATAACTTAATGGTTTAGGACAGGGGAGAGAGGATGCTTAATTTAATGTTTAGCAGGCCCTTGATAGCTGAATAATTTAAGAACTGTCAAGGGAGGTCAGTCCTACAGCGATCCAGCAAGACAGCCGTGATTTCTGAATATCATTAAAATCCTTACTTAGGATAATTTGAGGGAAAAAAAAAAAAAAAAGAAGGGGAGCATGGAAAAACAACAATGCCTGAAAGGAGGCCCTGCTTTTCTGTTAACTATTCCTGCCCTGAAGATTAGCAGAAAGACTTGTGGAAAAAACCCACATCAATAAATAGCATGGACAAGAAAGAAAGGAGTTAACCCTGTGCAAGCTCTCTCTCCCCCTCTCTCCCCCCACCTCTCCTCCCTCCCTTTCTTTCCCCATCCCCCAGTCTTCTCATAACTGAAGGGTGGAAATACAGAATTTTCTTAAACTCATCTAAAAGCCCAACATGCTTTGAACATGAAACGCTCTTGGTTTCGCTAGATGCTAATGAATATTATTAAGCTAATCTTCCATTTGTTTTCTAATTATGTGTCAGAAAGCACTTGCAGTGGCAGCTGAGGCAGCTGCCAGGGTGCATTTATTTATCTTCCAATCCTGTGTCTACTGACCGCCTATAGCACACAGTGATTAGGATCAAATAAAAAGAGATTAAAAAATCAGATTTTTTTGCAGCTTGATTACTGTTCTTTTCCAAGTTCATTAAATTCTGCATGACATTTGACTCTATTTTAAGAACTGATAAAATGGAGTTATTTAGGCTTCCCTGTGAGGCATTCTGTCGTAATGCAAAAATGAATGAAAGGATTAATTTGCAGCTGGACTGATCCACTGTATTGGCTCCGGCTGAGATGAAGCTAATTTTCCCCACAGCAGCCCTTGTAGTGCCATGCTTTGCATGGGTGGTCAGAAAGGTGTTGATAGCACACCAGTGTTTTAGCTACTGCTGAGCAGTGCTGTCACAGCATCACTGCAGGCTTTCCAACATTTCTCCACTCACCAGTGAGGATGGGCAAGATGGTGGGAGAATGCAGCCAAAGCAGCTGACCCAAACTGACCAAAAGGATATTCCATACCATATGGCATCTGCTTGGCAATATAAACTAAGAGAAAGAGAGAAGAGGAGAGCAGGCATTTGTTATTAATACATTTGTCTTTTACTGCTACCACTACGCATCTGGAAGCCTTACTTCCTGGAAAGCAACTGGGCGTTGTCTGCTGATGCAAAATAAAGAACAAAACTTTGCTTTTCCTTTGCTTCTGTGCATAATCTTTGTTTTTGCTTTATTAAGTTGCATTTGTTTTTGCTTTATTAAGTTGCATTTATTTTTACCCACAATATTTTTCTCTGTGTTATTTTTCTCCCCCATGTTCTACGGAAGACAGAAGTGATGGAGAAGCTTGGTGGACAATTGACATCCATCCATCCATCCATCCATCCATCCATCCATCCATCCATCCATCCCCTATCTATTTGGTTGCCAAGACAAGGACTTGCTCAATGAGTCATGGAATCATAGAACCTTAGAAAAATAGAATGGCTTGGGTTAGAAGGGACTTTAAAGACTATCTAGTTCCATTCTCCCTGACATGAACAGGGACTCCTCCCAATAGACCATGTGGCTTAGTGCTCAGTCTGGCCTTGAACACTCACAGGGACGGGGCATCCACAACTTCTTGGGGAAACCTGCTCCGGTGCCTCACTACCCTCAGAGTGAAAAAGTTTTTCCTAATATCTGATCTGAACCTACCGACTTTCAGTTTGAAGCCATCACCCCTTATCCTGTCACTACATACTCTTGTAAAGAGTCTCTCTTCATGTTTCCTGCATCTCCCTTCATGTACTGGAAAGCTGCAACTATGTCACCCCAAAGTCTTTTCTTCTCCAGGATGAACAGTCCTAATTCTCTCAGCCTTTCTTCACAGGACAACTATTTAGCTCCTCTAATTCTTTTTGTGGCACTTCTCTGGACTCTCTCCATCAGTTCTATTTCCTTCCTGTGCTGGGAGCCCAGAGCTGATGCAGCCCTGCAGGTGGGCTCTCAGCAGAGCAGAGCAGAGGGGCAGAATCCCCTCCCTGGTCCTGCTGCCCACGCTGCTCTGGATGCAGCCCAGGACACGTTTGGCTCTCTGGGCTGGGAGTGCCCATGGCTGGGTCATGTCCAGCCTCTCCTCCCCCAGCACCCCCAAATCCTTCTCCCCAGGGCTGCTCTGCATCTCTTCATCCCCCAGCCTGTGTTAGAACCAGGGGTTGGTCCAACCCAGGTGCTGCACATCGCACTTGGTCTTGTTAAACCTCATGAGGTTGCCATGGATCCACTTCTTGATCCTCTCCAGGTCCCTCTGGATGGCATTTGTATTTCAGGCAACATCAGCACTTGGCTTGGTGTCACCAGCAAATTTGCTGAGGGTGTACTAGATACCTTAATCTACATCATTAATGAAGACTTTAAATAATTCTGGTTCTGATGCTGTTTTGGTTTGCCCTTTTTCCTTTTATATGTATTGTTTTCTGTATTCTTAACACATATATTTGTAGGTCTGTAGCCTATTGTATTAGTGTTTTTCTCAGTAATTTTCCATGGCTTTTTCCTAGGCAGAAAGACAAAACAAATTCCAGAGCTCCAAGACCTGGGAGATACAAAACCCCTATCCTATCTCTCCTCTCTTCCTGGGACCAAGGCTGAGAACAACTCTTCAAGAAACATCTTCATTAACAAAGTAGAGCTAGCACCAAGGTGGGGGGCTCCAGAGAAGGAGCTTGACCTGGGGGGAAATTCCATCATCATTTGTCCCCCTAACTTGTGCTTTTTGGTCAATTATGCTAATTTGCTAAACATATAAAAACTGTATTCACCTTATGTGGGCGGGCTTCTGTGGACACCTTTCCATAACTGCCCCTCAAGACCTTCAATAAAGATCCACTTTTATATTAGCTCCCATATTAAAATTATCTTGAGTTTCATTTCTAGGTTGGAAAAGGCAACAGCATCAGCATGGACCCATGAGGGACATCACTTGGGTGGAGATAGAGATGAAGTATATAACTGATCGTTATTTACCGTGGGAGGGACTTCACTCCAGGAGAAGGATGCTCTGCTGTTTCTGTTGAATACGCTGCATTCGTCCAGCCCTGCCATCCCCTCACACCAAACAGAGCTCCGTCCTTCCTGAGATCTGGGACTTGGAAGTCAATAGATTAAGGATTTAAACAGCTTCAAAACACAAGGATTTATGATTCTGTTAAAAGCACTATTTGGTAGATTCAGTGTAACTTAGTGGAATGACATGATTTACATGATTTACATTTCCTGGATGAGATGAGTCTGCTTTTCTGCCTGTGGTAAGCAAGCTGATTTTCTAGCCAGCACTTTGACCCCAAGCACTTGTTTTTGCATATGTTTCAGGACAACCACATATTTTCTGGCTTGTCTGTTCTGCTTTGCCCAGTTCACTTCATCTGGCCCCAACAGAAATCCCCATGGGCTTTCCTTGGGTTGATTGTGTGGATCCTTCTTGCAACTGGCTTTTTGGCAGAATGTGCCTTGCTTTAGCTAGTAAATTCTATTAAATATATGAACAGCTTATTTGATTTCTGATTTAACTCCCATGGTATATAGGCAATTGCAAATGTGCTGATGATAAAGAAAGAATCTGTAAAACTACCACAACCTCTTGTCAGTGTGTTTGCCCATACAGTCCATATGCATCTCTATGCACAAAGCCATGCACATATAACTGGGTGAGTTATCTTAATTTTCCCCCTCCACGTTCTTAAATCAACAGCTCAGAGCACCATCTGACATTGGAGCACCTGGTGTTTCTCTGAGATTTAGAGAAAGGTGTAGGGAAAATTGAGTTGGAGGGTTGCATTGTGTTGGAGGAGAGCAATTGCTATGGCTGGCTGGCAGCTGCCCAGGATTTTATAAGGGATTGAATATCTCCTATCTTTGTGCTGTTGAAATTTCCTTCTATGCCATTTTTGTCTTGACATTTTATAAATATGGAAAAGCAACAATTGTCAGCTGAATTAATTATTCAGCTGGTTCAGTCTATAGATTACAACCAGTGTCTTCACCAAGCGGTTACACTTGACAATGACATTTGGTGGGGTGGGGTAGTTAGAGCTGTAACAGCATGGAAAGGAGAAAGAAATCTGCTCCTCTGTTTAGTGGGCTGTTTTGTCTTTTTTATGATCTTACATCAAAGTATGCAATACTCTGCAGAACAGGATGAATAATGTCTGTTGGGTGTTGTGTGGTGACTTTTATACACTGAACCGATCCATGGTAGAAAAGTCATGGATAGCAGTGGTTTGTACTATGGATAAAAAGAGAGATGATGCTGGCTTTTTTATTGCTTTGTTTAGCTACATTACTGTTTCTTTCTCCCAGAAAGCAAGATTTTTTTTAAAATTCACTGATACTTTTAATGTTTGATTATCTTTCCAGTTGCTTTGTTTTAGCATGCGAAATTGAGAAACAAACCTGCATTGTAGGGCTCAGATTCTGAGAGGTAAATTTCCATAAGGTTCATTTTTGGCCACTGCCTTTTTGTAGCTTCCTAGCAGAGAATTGATTTGAAGCAGTGTGAAACTGAAGTACAAACTGGGATCTTTCATTTGGTGGAAAATTGTAGTTCCAGGTTAGAGAACTCGCTTTTAAACATGAAGTCCTGCTCTGTTGGCCTTATAGTTTTTTGCTCTTTTTTTTCAGAGAAATATATAGTATTATTGCTGGAAACCCGCAATGACAAGGTTGTCCATTTGTAGGCTTCTGCTAACAGAACAAGAATAAGAAAAAAAATGGGAAGGCAAAAAAATTCCTTATGCTCACTAACATAAATCATCAGAGTAGTTCAAATCAGCACATATGGTATGGTAACATTGCCCATTGCTTTGAGACCCTCTAATGGAAGACCATATGGGCTTCTGCTGCATCAAAACACAATAGGCCTGTGTTTAGGACTCCACAGTGACCTGGATTCAGAACTTCCTTGCTTTTATTGGTTTGTGCGTCTGCATGAACATTTTCTCCTCCAACACAGTGGGTTTTTTCTTTTTTTTCGGGTTCCTTTGTTCAGTGGCAGATTCCAATGGGTTGAGCAATACAATGCTCTGCCTGTGGTTTTTGCATTTCACATGATTGTCTTTGCGCATTTTGTGATATTTACAGATTTCAGAAATAGTAACAGAATATTACAACTGGATGACTTTATCAGAATAAATTGATGGAGAGAAAAAGTATTTTATTTTTTTCTGGTTCATCTCTTTAGAATGACAGATTTTTTTTTTTTAATAATGGAAATTAGGGTGTCATCCTGAGAATTTCCAGTAGTTCATGGTCACTGTCCTGCAAATGTTACTCTGTCCTGTGGGTATGCTGAAAGGGCTGAAACACAAAATATTGTTAAAACTGTGGTATCAGGGTCTTATAAATTCATTTATCTAAAGACTTACACACCATTACTGAAATAGGCATAAAAAATACCCATAAATCTAAACACTTCCAGCACACTGATACTTGTTGGCTATAGGTACAACATAGGTCCTTGCTTTTGCCACATTCACTGATCCATAAAAAAAAATCAATCACAATCCCTCCCTCCTACCTACCACCTCCCCTGGGAAAATATGAAATCTTCTATGGATCCCACACTGTTTTCATTCAAAATATTCTCTTTCTTTTCACTCGTATTTTGGCCAGTCATTTTGCTGTCCCACCTTGGCAGCCTTCAGGATCCCTAAAATCCATTTGACTTACATCCCATCAAGTGGCTATGGGTCTTTAGTTTGGTGCTCAGGTGGAATGGCATAGACGAGATCCTGTTTTCAGCTCCCTTCTCAGAACAGGAGCAGACAGCTGGTGGCCTTTCTGGGACCATACTATGGTGTGCAGGGGACAAGGGTCTTTGTATAACAATATTCTTCCTTCTCTTTCTCTTAAATTATCTGTTATGCATGGATCAAGGCTCAGTCTAATCAGTTATTTGGAAGTATGACAAAAATATAGTCACCAAGGGCTATGCATTCACCAAGGACTGTCCAAGCCCAGTGTAAGACAGAGGACAGCAGATGGACATGGAGGACAGATGGGGACGTGGTTATTAACACAATGATAAAGAGTGGTTGGCTGGAGAATGGTTTCCCTTTCTGTTCCCAAAGTGGACAGGTTTTTCCCTGGCAGCTGAGGCTAGCTGGTGGGAATGAGAACAGTCAGAGGAGTGCAGATGTCTTCACATTGGTGAGCAGGGAAATAGGGCATAAAACTCCCTTCAAGTTTGTATGCTCTTCTGCATACAGGATGGGTTAAAATTGATTTTGCAGACAGGGGTTTTGAGAACCACAAGGTTCAAATGGCAGTGGATGTATATGGAAGCAAAAGGGGCTGAAATTAATTGTCAAAGGGCTCAAACCAGGGTAGAGGGTGCATGGGTGGACTGAGCAAGGAAAGTCTGGTATAACTTGCTAATTATATAAACATATTTCTGCCAGTTTCCTATAAGAAATATTGCTGAGCAAGAACACAAGTTTAGCAATCTCCCAAAATTAGATTAGATTAAATTACCATAATTTCAGCATCAGGTAACTGTTTATTTTGTTACTGCTTCTTCTGTAAGTATTCTTGCCTTGATGGTCATGCTGTGTGAGTTCAAATTGAATTGTATCACTTGACATTACTTTACAGTATAATATGTAGCAAGTTGTTGCATTCCGCTGTGAGGAACCACAAGAAGTTCTTTTAAAAATAGATGGTCAGGAACGAAATTAAGCCAAACGAGGCAAACATTGTGTCTGAGAACCGTTTATTGGTAACAAACAAAAAAACAAAAACAAACAACCCCACCAAAAAACCCCAAACCCAAACAAACAAATAAACAAAAAGAAAACGGAGTTACCCTACTTAAGAGGCCTAGAGAAGACAGAGCAAGAGGAAGAAAACTGGGAAAGAAGCGGGGCTGTAGAGAGAGAAGGCGAGAGGAGCAGAGGGACAGAGGGCGTTAGCCCCGGAGGTGCGGGCCATGTCCCCGCTGAGGCGGCGCTGTGCAGCTGCCGGCCTGGGCACGGCCCCTGCGGGCGGGACACGAGGGGAGGGGATGGGGCCGGAGCCCGGGCAGGGCGGCGGGACACGAGGGGAGGGGATGGGGCCGGAGCCCGGGCAGGGCGGCGGGACACGAGGGGAGGGGATCGGGCAGGGTCGCGGCCAGGAGCGGCCTGGTCAGGCTCGGAGGCGGCAGGGCCGGACGCAGGGACGAAGCGGACCGGGCCTGGCCAGGGACTCAGGGAAGCAGCACAGACGCGAGGGCCAGCGAGGCAGGAGTCCAAAAGCGAGTTCGAAAAGCCCTCCCAAGAGAGTCGAAAGGCAAGGGACAGAACAGCCCCCGGAGCTTGGGGTGCGGTTCCTTTCCATGCGCCCCGCTCCTCCCCAGATCCGCCTGCGGACGGGAGAGCACGGCCCAGGCCGGTGTGCCAGCGCAGCCCGCGGGCAGAGACCTTCTGCCGTCTGGCGGGAGAGCGTCCCTGGGGTACAGAGCCTTCGGGGTTCCCTTGCTGACTGCCTGGCCCCCGTGGGACATGAAATGGTGCCAGGCAAAGGCACCCCCAGAGACAACGCTTTCCTCCTTCTTCTCCCGGCCGTCTCCGGGACGTGGCACACGTGCAACCCGACCCCCGCAGACAGCCCGGGTTGAGACAAATAAATTGGCTCCTCACACATGTTAAGTAGCCAGCATAGCCCTGAGCTGTTGGTTATAGTTAGGTAAATAAAAGGTAGAGAAAAGTATTTTTGGTAAATAATTGCTCCATTTATTTCCCCAATTTCACTTCTTAAAACTTTTAATTTTTAAATTTTTATTTATTTATTTTTAACTCCTTTTAGGACTTCTTTATTCAGTGCTGTGCCACACCTGTCAAGGTCCTCTATTCCTGTCTATTTTTAGGTTTTGGACTAATTCAAGTAAGTTTCATAGCTATGTGTAGTTCGTGATTTTGAAACATGGGGCTGAGAGTTCTGTGAAAGCTGTCAGAATGGGTAGTAATTGCTGATATTGATCTGTTCAGGAGCAGAAAGGAACAGGGAATCTGCTTGTTTCTCTTCTATCCTTCTGAACCAGGTTTTCCTTCAAATCTCAAAATTAGATTTTTTTTAGGGAAAAGCTCCAGTCAGCATTTGCTCTTCTAAATCAATTTCAAAACATAAGTCCTGTGATAAATGGTCTCCTGTATATAGATTCAAAACCATTTTTTGATTCTGTCTTTTTCTGTCACACAGAAAACATGAGAAACCTCACATTAATTTTCTTCTACTCACACATGTAGTGGAAGACAATGCAAACATTCTTCAGCTGCACTAGATATTACCTAGATTAAATTTAAAAATAAAATACCCTTTCCCCTCTGTTTCCAGAGGTGATTATGATGACAAATGAATCATCTGAGCCCTGCATACTTCAACTCATCATAGCATATATCTTCTGATGTAGCTGTCCATTCCATTCAAAACATGCTTTTTGAAAGGACTCTAGGTATGTTGCAGATTTAGTTGTCTGAAAAATCCCTTAGCCTTTTTCTTAACTAGCCACATACGAATTAAAAGTGAGAAAGACTGCAAGTGTACCAGAGAGGTGGCCATTAGGTGGAAGAACCTCAGTGCCCTGAACTGAAATCTGAGGAGGCTCAGAGAGAGCTCTTGTAAGAGTGTCATGAATTCCCTGTGACCTGGGGAAATCACTTACACTCCCTCTGCTCAAGGCTCCTTATTTGCAAAAGAAGAATTTCTCTTTGCTCTAAGGATCCTGTACCACTAATGACAGTGAGTGCTCAGCTTCTGAGCTGATGAAAGTCAGTCATATATATCCTGGTAGACTTTAGCCTGTCTTGTGCCTTTTAGGGTACAGTGTGCAAAGAATGCAACTTTCCTCTACCACCCACTGTACTACATATAATTTACAGATCTAAGTAAGTATCCAGGGAATTATATTTTGTGATGGGACTGACAGTTATGAAGAACAGAGGTGGTAAAATGTAGTCTTTCAAGAGATAGAACAATCCAGATCAAAGCCCTTGATATTTGAAAACTATCCATGAGCTCAGAAGAGAAGCTAGTTGCAATCTCCTGCTGCCTCAACTGTGTCCTGGGCTGCCCTGCAGTCTGGTATTTCGTACGTATTCAACTGCTGTTTTTCTTTTGTTAGCACCTTCTGTAGCTGGTGTAGAATGAAGGACCATCTATTTAGAAAAGGTTGTTTTCCTTCTGAGGTTTTCATGATAAATGCACAGATTACAGGAAATTTTCTTCTCTCACCAAGATGAAATTTTACTTTTAAATGGACTCTAATGTTAAAAACTTCATAAACACTGGCAGTGTAACAATAGTGATTTATTGCTCAGCCATCAAAATGAAGAACATATGTCCAAAATAATTTTTCTACGGAGCTCTACCAGAAATCTCTTAAAAATGTTCACAAAACTGATGCTGGGAAGACTGGGCTAAAACAAAGGCTGGCCAGCTCAGCCTGAGGTGGAAGTATCACTGGTCAAATCACTGTTTCTCTGTCTTTAGTTTTATTGATTAAAGCCCATCAGGAATACAATTCTGTCTTAAATCTTCTGGTCTGTTTCATAAGTAATAGATTTTAAGTTCCCAATGGATCAGAATAATTAAACGTATTCAAATTTAACTCAACATTTAATACCTAATTTTATTACTGAATTCAGATTTTCTTTTGAGTAGCATATGTGGAAATCTAAGAGAATGGAAATAGAAATCAAGAACATCCATCTAAAGGTTCTGTGAAGTGACTCCATTTCTCCGTTCTGGTCAACAACCTATGAGAAGATTCCTTAAAAGAAAAAAAGGCGTCTTTACACAAATACATATTGTAATGAAACACTATGAGCTGTGAGGGGTTCAAGTACTTGTTTTTACTGACCACGTACAAAGTTAGTTATATATGTGCATTCCTGTGCTGGCAGCTTCTGTTAACTTTTAATAAAGGTGCAAATGATTTCTTCAGCAGTGCTTACTTGAACAATATTTCATTTGATATCTATGTGAAATGAGCCAGGAAATATGAGGCAGTTCTGTTCCCCACAATAACAGGGGTGACAGTAAAGAGAATAATTTGCCACAGGATCATGGGATCAGAAGAACCTGCAATATGTGAATAAGCATGGATACTGAATATTAAAGTGTCCCTAAAGCTGCTCATACTTTGCCCAGCTGATACGGAGATGTTGGTAGGCAGCTTGAGAAAGGCTGTGGTTTTGTTTTGTTTTATTTCTTGCCTGAGCAGAGGTTTAAAAAACCCGTGATACATTCTTTATATCACATACTAGACACTGAAGAAAAAATGCTGCTGAATGTCACCTGTAATATTTCAGTTGTATCTGGAGAAGAATGTGGTAGGTGCTAATTGTGCTGGAAACCTGGTGATCTATTTTCACTGTGAGTACTAGCTTATAATTTGTGCCCATACTGATTTTTTGAAACACGGTTCAATAAAAATTAAATTGTTGCCCTGTCACCTCTTTCAACACAATGCTCTGTCAGCTATTGAAGTTTGGCCTCACTTTGCAGATGTTAAAAAGCATTAGTGCAGGCAGAGCTATTTTGTTCAGTTGAAGAAATTATCCCTCCATTTACCTTGCCCTCAAATTCAGGTCTGTGAATGCATTTCTGACAGAGATACAAGAATTCTTGGCTTATGCTAACAAGTCTGCGTGAAAAGTTCTGTGTTTAAGAAATCAAGTCCAGAAATTAAGGTCTTGCAAGCAATTGTATAGTATCAAGTCAAGTCTGAGAATGAAGCCAAATTCTTACATTGCAGAGATTATTTACAGTTTCTCCTGATATGTAGCTTTCCAAAGCCCATTCAATAAAAAAACATTGCAATTTTACTTTATCTGCAGAGTAAGAGGGTCTTGAGAGATTTACATGTAGGTCTAACTGTAAGAAAAGGGTCAGAACTGAGAATGCTCCTGGCACAATGTAATATTCTGCTTTTTGGTCTCTGAAACTCTGCTGCTTATTTCCAATTGTATTAAAAAAAATGTTTCATGTGGAGGCATGTAGTGACCAAAAAATATGTGGTAGAATGAGACACAGGGATATACTGGTCCTTTTCTTACTTCTCCCTGGCTGCATGCTTTTAGTCACCACAAGGAAGAGGACACTGGTTTAAACCAGTGTTCACTTCTCTGCTACCTGCATGTGTATCTATTGCAAGGATGAAAAAAGTGGCAATAGTAAATACAGTATAGTGTAAATATGCCAACTACTAATTAACACTGATAGGTGTTAACTTCCTTCTGTGTCCTTCTAACAGGGCACTGTGCATTTGCCAGCTTTGCTTTTTGTTTGTAAATGACTTGTCTAAACCAAAGCAATTAAAAAACTCCTCTTCACTTTTGTCAATATAAAAGATACATGCTGTTATTCACTTTATCAGCCAGTTAAGCAATGCTGTTTCAGAGCCTGATCCAGAGTCCATGGAAAGACTCCTACTGGGTTAAACATATTTAAGATCAATCTCTTAGCAATGGCAGCACTTTAATAAATCACAGTCTTGCAGCCTCTTTGATGAGCTGCATACCTTTGTGCTTCTCTATGGCCTGCTAGTTTTAGGGTTTTCTTTGCTTTTTTAAGGATTTTATTCTACCCAAGCAACCCTGACTTATGTTCTGTACAGCCTCACTGAACCTAAATAGAATTTTGTAGATTGTAAGTCAGAACTGACTCTTATTCTCTGATGTTGTCTTTTTCCAATCCAGCTTGTCTCTTCCCCTCATCTGCTTTCAAAATTTCATTTCTCTTTTATTTCTGTGTTTCCAGAGCTCTGGCCCCATCACTCAGCTGCTAAATCTCTGTCTCTGTCTATTGGGCTGCCTTCTTTCTCTCAGCTGCCAGATCTTTGCTGGCTCCCAGCAATCTTCTTTCCATCCTCAAGTGCTATAATGTATTTGCTGCCATTTAGTGAGTTAACAAAGATGGGTAAACCCACACTCTTGTTCTGTCTCCCAGCATACCTAGATGGAGAATGTAAGTCAAGCCAAACCAATGTTTTCTTCAAAGGAATCCTAATAGGCATGCGTTTCAAACTAGATAGGCCCATATCCTCTGACAGTATCTTGACAATATTCCATTGACTTTATCATCTTTACTTTGACTATGACTGAAATTTATACCTTAGTATAAATGGAGCTTGTGTTTCACATAAATCACTAGAAACTAGATGTGTGGCAAATTAAATATTTGATGTCAGATTGCTGCAAGTTCCCAAATTAGTGCTGATTATTATAAAATCTTAAATTTGTGTTTGAAGTGAAATTAAAATTACCATTAGCTAATGGAAATAACTCTGTGCTATATCTTCAGTGACAGTCATGAGTTTAATAATCTAACAAACCACTGGATGTCTCTACTGTGCCATATCAGTCCAGTTAAAATATATATATATCAGACACAAAAGCCTACTTACAAAAGAAGCCAGTTTGAAGATGGAAATATTTGAAATGATGGGACAAAGATTAGTGATCTCTCACTGGATATGCTATGAAATGCAGACATTATGTATATAGTACTGTAAAATTCAACTGATTTTTACAAATAAGGAATTTATTTTTCCTTTTTTAATTTAGGTGGTACCTGTTCTTCAGAGGTATAGAGGTGAATCAGAAGTGATTTTTGATTGCTTTTGTTTCTTTAAACCTGATGAATTGCATTCAGATTTAAACTTTAGTCTTCCTTCTTCAAACATCCTTTTAATGTCTTATTCCTTTACTGTCCCTCTCCACGGACCAGAGATGATGGAGATAGTATTCTGGAAACACTAAATGTTACTTAAGTAACAAAAGGCTACATGGGAACCAAAGCAATTTAAAATAGGAAGGATAAAATCACGAAGACAGGAATACCTAATGGTGTCAAATGTATTACATGGGCTATGTACTTATACATGTAAGGGAAAGGGGATGAACCCTTCGATAGATACCAGCTGGATTTAGTCACCATGGCTACACAAGATTTGTTCTGGCCGTCCCTTCAAGCTGTTTTTCCAGTGAGAAGGATTACAGGGCTGTGAGGTTTCTGTGGGGCAGGCACCACATTGCTTCTGAGACAGGCTGGCAGCAGTACATCCAGATACCCGATGAGAAGGCTACAGGCATTTTTTCATTCAGACACCTCACCAGGTCGAGGAAAGGCTGTGCTTGAAAGTGAGGCTGGTTCTGTTTGCTTGGCATCCTATGCCACTCCCTTGGGGACTGCTTTTATTCTGTATCAGCTTGTGTTAGTTTGCTAAAGGATTCCAAAAGCACTTAGTGAGTAGCATTGTGCAGAGTGGGTGTTCTGTACACCAGATTAAATAGTGACTATATGACCCTAATTGTTCCTTCCAGTCTTGTTTTGATTTGAAGTTAAAAAAATGAAGCGTCAAAATTAACACCACCACCATGCAATTTTCAATTTATCAGAAAACTACCCATCTGTCAGAGTAGTTTAAGTCATTACCAGTGTGAATGCTTTTGCTTATTTGCAGTTCCTCACACAGTCACTTTTACTTCTGAAGATGAATCAGGGTGTGAAAAATGTGTGCCTGGTTTGAGAACTGGGAGTTATGACAGTAAAATTCTTCTTTGCCATGCCGGTAATGATGACTCACTGGCATGTCTAGTATAGCTACTGGGTATTCATGCAGAAGAGATGCCATGTGTGATGCTAGAAGGCAGTGGTGGTAAATTATTGTGTTGAGCTACCAAAGTAGGAATTTACAGAGTGTTTTCAGATACTCATGAATTATTTCTACCAGGAAAAAGGTAATAAATAGGGGCTAGATACTCTTACCTCAGTCTTAATAATCATGACTGTAGTTGGTACTTTCATTTGGGTGGGGTTTTTTGTTTGTTTGTATTTTTTATTTTTCAAATCCATAAAGATGTTGAAACACAAAAAGCAATTATCTGTAATGCCAGTGGATTCAGTTCTACTTCATCCCTAAACTTTGGTCAGAGTAGAGTTGAGGTTTAAAAAGGCTGCTCTGGCCTCCTGTATCTGTAATAAATTCCTTCATAGCAAAGTTTAAATATGCAGCTTCAGGGAACAAAGGAAGCCACTAAAATGCAGATAAATCAACAGCTTTTGTTCAAAGGAACCTTTTCACCTCCTCAATGGCATGGAACTTGCAAGGAAAAAACCAGTATTTTGAATTTTATCCTGCCTTTCATCCAAAGCACTTTGCAAAAGAAAAAAAGATTTAAAAAAAGGAATAAATTAGTTCCCCTCATGATACAGTGTTTGCAAATGTTGATATTTCACTTTGAAGGGGGACTAGGTCAAGACAAAATGAGGAACAATGTTTTCTTGAAAGTCTGACATAGGCAACCTGTACTAAGAGCCAGGAATAGGACCTGCATTATCACGATAAAAGTAGTTTACTGGTTTTTGGAAATGAAATCATGCAGAGGACACATCTCTAAAGAATCTAGTCTGAGTCTACTGGTCATGGCAGAGGATGCAAACTCACCAGTTGACTGCCAATGTTTCTGTGTTGATAGTAGAATAAAAGTAGCCATATGTTAACTTCATTGGCAAACATACTCATGGCTTGAGCTAGGTCAGGTCAGTAACTGTGTGGCAATGCCTGATCTCACTGGGGATTTAGTTCTTAGACTGTGTCAATTTGAGACCCATAGAATGCTAATAAATGTGTCCCTCTTACCTTGCAGAACCCTTGCAAGGATAACTGGATGGATATTAATGGATTTCAGGTGCTTGGCTGAATCTGCCAAAATAAACATTGCATATGTTTTGCCAAATATCTTGCTTTGTCTAGATCCCAATGTACCTTGACTCATATTGGGATATCAGATGCAAAAATTTACTCATTTTTCCCACCTGTGGCATTTCTCTGATATATATTTCTTAATCTTGAATTTATACATATTTTACCTTTTCAGAATAATCAGGTTTGCAATTTCCCTTGGGGAGAATATTTGCTACTTCAGTAAATTTTTAGACACACATTCTGAACATCTTCTTGACTCTGTATCCATTTTACTTTATATATTCTCTAAATAGCTCCATTCATTACTTATGTTTTTCTAGCTTTAGAATATTTGATATCTCATATTATGTCTCCCCACTATGCACTGAGATGTCACTTAGCCATGCAGAATTAGCTCCTATAATTCTGCCTCATTATTCACTTGTGGAACCTTAGTTTTTGGGAGGCTCTAGTGGAAACTCCCAACCAGTTTGTCAACATATTTTGGTCTGCGGACTGTATGCAATGTGCGACATGTGAATATATGAGATTGTACAAGGCAAGGACAAGCCCATTTCAGTTTCCTCATGTGACACCCAAATCTAGCCACTTTCTCCTTTTCACTGTTTTGTATCATAATGAGCTCTACGTTGCCACCTCCTACTTCTTCTCCATTCTCCACAACCAACCCGGAGTATATCTGCCTGGAGAGTATATCTACCACCACCCTACGGAATGTCTCTTTGTTAGCTTTCATTAAACTCACTGAACTGTTCACAGTGAATGACTAAAGACACCTTCTTTCCTGCCACTCTCTGGTTCCTGAGCTGTTGTCCATCCTGGACATCTTTAAAGAGCTACTTCCAACCATCCATCCATTTTTTTGTGTGCTTGTGTTGTCCTCAGGTTGTGATGATTCATTTTGTTATTCTACCTATGGAAGTAACATCTCTAGATGCCTTAATCCATTAGGATTGGCCTGTCTGTCTAGGAGAACACAGGGCTCTCTCTCCAGCTGTGTTGAGATTTGCTTCTCCTGTCATCAGATCTCTGCTGTGAACCCACAGCATGACTAAGGTGAAAGTGTGAACTGCAGCCTGCACCTCTTCCCTCAATGCCAAGCATGCTCTCTACTGAAGTGTGGTAGTTCCCTGTGCCTCCTGCATTGCCAGGCTTTTGGCATAACCCCCAAGGGCTGGGCCACTCCCCTGAACAGGAAGGCAGGATGCTTCTGCTTAGATTTCTCAGAGACACTGATGATCATGAAAGTCTGATTGCAATTAAAGTGAACTAATGATATTTCCAGAGGATATTGAAGAAGGATATTGAAGGGAAGAGGGAGCAGAGCTGCCTTTGAGACAGGAGGCTTTAGGAAGACTATGAATTTTACAACTCTTTTAAAAGGCTTTTAATGGTTTGCTTCATGTCCTCATTAAGAGAACATTGTTAGGGCTTCAAAAAGCCCTCTGCAATTCTTGTGCTGGGTGAGTAATGGATGTCACAACATATACCTATAGCAAAGCAAAGGAGTGCGTGCCATATGGTTGGACCACAAATAAGAGAGCTAGAACATTTCTTCTTTCACCCTCTACTCTGAATCCTTGCAATAATTAGCTGAAGTAAAATGAATATTAGCTTATGCTTAACTGCCTTTCCAGCATGTTACTCTGCATTGACCCAGTAGTGCTAAACCAATTATTTTTTGAACTTTATGGCTTTAAATAATCCACTGCTTTAAAACTCCCTCTACCCCTCAGCTACTTAACCACAGGCCCGACTGCCCTAAATCCTTTTCTTATACTTTGTAGCTTTTTAAGCAAGCCCCCTCTTTAAGTAGACATAATCCCTTCTCTGTAGAAAACATGAAAGACCTTGAACAAATCAAGATTTCTCCATGGAGAATTCAGCTAATCCTCTGCTTAGCTCCTAACAAGGAAATCCATCTCGCCACCAAGCACCCCATTACTAGAACTAATGCCTGACTTGAATAACAAGCACATTATTGTGCTTTAATTGTAGCACCACTCTGTCACATGGAGAAGTTGGAGAGAAACGTGACTCGGCTCCTCCAGGAAAGACAGGTCACGCTTTTTTGTTGTTGTTCACCTTACTGTGATTTAAAAGCAGATTAAATTAATGATTAATATGAACTGCACATGCTTCAGATTAGATGAAACAGCTGTACTGTAGCTCTCTAGTACACTCTATTATAAGAGAAGTGCTGTTACACTGGATTACTATTCTCCTTTACGTTGTCTTTTGACTGTTGTGAAATTCATATGCCTGGGATTGAAGGGGTATAATCATGCCTTTGGGGAGAGGGAGGCATCAGGCATTTGGTCACAGAAAATTATGTTAGTGTTAAATCAGAGTGAAAGCAAACTAATCCACAGCATGGATGCATGGTCAGCGCTTTTTCCCAGAAAGGCTCTCAGCAGTATCAACTGGCTCCTGCTGCAACAGTAGAAAGGAGACAAAATATTTTGTGGGAAAATAACTGTATGTACCAATAAGAAATAGAAGGTGCCACTCCTGCTCTGGAGTAGCGGGGCTAGCTGATATAGCTGCTCACTGGGTACCATCACAAAATGGAAACAGGAAGAGGATACCTGGTACAGATCCTGGCATGATCTTGAGTCTGACCTGATGGGCTACTAGCATGGGGATAGTCATTGGAATTACTTCTTAGGTCCTTGTGGTCCAACAGCCACAGCTAAATCAGAAATGAGCAATAATGTATGGAGCAGACTGTGTGCACTTCACCACGTGCATTTCATGAGCTTGGGGGGCACAAGGCTTCCTCCTCAGCTTGCCCAGGTTTGGGGAGAGGTGTACACTGCATTCCATCAACAGCTATAGAGGGAGATACACAGCCAGGAACCAGTGTGTGAGGCATGAGCCCTGGACAGGAAATGCACCTCCTGACTGATGCACTCATGTAAAGTCACACTACCTCTGATTTAATCTCTTAATCAACTCCATGCCATGGAATTAGTGTGCTGCTTCTGCCAGTGGGAAGCTCCTCTAGATGGCCTGAAGCAGTATGGGACTATAGATAAGTCCCCATTTTTTCCTGGATTAGGAAGAACAAACTCATTTGGAAGATGTCTGGGGGAACTCCTGAATTAAATAAGGAAGTATCTTTGATGCTGTTTTTTGAGCTGAGAGAATTAACTGTGAGAATGGCAACTTTTATCAGGCAATTATTTCTATGCCTGATAAAAGCATGCATGTATTGCTACACAAGAGTGATTGCAACAAGAGAAGAGGAAATGCTGTCTTTTCAAATGTGATGAGAAATTAGGATGAAATACCTTTTTCATTTAGGCACTGTTTATCATCTGGTGTGGAGAGAGCATAGGCTGCATGTTTGTTCTCTTGGTTTATAATATGCTTTTAAAACTAGGATTTTTTCCTTTCCATACAACAAACTTATCTGTGGTTACTGCTGTACTTATGTCTCTAGATATAGAAGTATAACACTGGGAGATGGGCGCGGGTGGGGGAGCAGCAGCATTATGTGGATTTAATGTGACATTAGGCAAATACTGAGCAAGATTTTAATTACAGCAGTTATGGCAAATTTTCCTGCTGTTGGAGGTGTCAAAAATCCTCCTATATTTAGTAACCTGAATACAACAACCTTATTGCCTGCTCTTCCCATCTCAGGCTGCATGTAAAGTGCAGAGTAGAAGAGTTAAAGAGTTGTAGTTTAAGGGGAGTTCCACTAGATGATGGTATAAATCTTCATAATGAGAAAGATCAAAGTGGTCAGTTCAAACAGGAGTTCAGGAAAAGCAAAATCCCACACAACCAGAGGTAGCAACACACCCGAGTCTTTCCCCTGCTGCATTATAGTGAGGCTGCAACAATTGCATCTGTCATGAACACCATCAATGTCCAGCAGCATCCCAGTGGGATGTGGCACCATGCAGGCAAACATAATGGAGGGGTAGATTTACTTGATTTAAAATCAAGTAATAATTTGCTTAATTTATTTTGCAAATTAGACTAAGCTAACATCAATTCATTTTTAAATGATTACTATAAATGAGAGTAATTGTGTAATTATCAGCAAAGTAATTACAGAGCAGAAGAGCCATTTACATGAATCTGAAATAAAAAATCAAAGCTGGGTCTTAAATTCCCTCAGCTGACAGATGTCAGGATACTATTGGGGCACAAGTCTTAGTCTGTTTGCCTCAGGAGGAGAAAAGATACAGCTCTTTGTACATCTAGGTAGCATTTTCTGTACTTCACTTGGATTGGCAATGGAGGTCTCAATGGGGGAGTTCCATGAAAATCTTGTCAGGCAGGAGGAATCAATTAGGCATATGGGAAGGAACATATCATCAAGAAAATCTGCTGGGCAGAACAATCTTTGAAATATATTAGCAATGAAGAAATGCTTGCCTTAGTCTCTTGGGAGGGTACTAAAACATATGCCACTTCTGGATGCCAGAATACTACCTGGATTCTCCACTTTTATCTGGGGGCCAGTGCAGCTCTCCTAGAGTATGACTGCTCCTTGCAGCTTGAGGAATGAAAAATCCCAATTCCATTTTCATTTCCATTTCTCATCACACTGCTTCTGGCTGAGATGGAGTTCATTTTCTTCAGAGCGGCCCAGAAAGTGCTGCTTTTCTGATTTGTGCTGAAAACAAGCCTGATAACACAATCCTGAGAGCTTCAGCTGCTGGTGAACGGCGCTTACGCAGTGCCGAGGCTTTCTCTGTTTCTCGTCCGCCCCGTGCCTTCCAAATGAGCAGGGTCCGGGTGGGCAAGTGCCTGAGAGGGGACACAGAGGGCAGAGCTGACCCCAGGGATGAGGAGATGGCCCATGGTGCCCAGCACAGTGGCGGGAGGGCGGCAGGAGGCTCACGGTGCCCGTGCTCCCAAGCCAGGGCCAGCTGTGCTGAGGCCCGGCTTCCTGGGGAGCCCGCTGGGACGTGCACTTGCCCAGGGGAATGCCCCGCTCTGCTTTGCCTGCGTGTGCAGCTTCTGCTTCACAGCCTAAACTGTCTGTGCCCTCATTCATGAGTCTTCTCCCTTTCCCTGCATCTCATTCCTACCTGGCAGAAGAGGGCAGTGAAGGGAGTGGCTGGGGTGAATTTGGCCGATGGCTGGAGCCAACCCACATTGTTCATGTAGTGGGTTTATTACCTTATAGTTAACTAACTACTAGTTACACAATTCCTTTAATTTACAGTGTGAATGTAACCCACAACCAAAACCACAGCGTGGACAAAGAGTAAGTTAGTGGCAAAAGAGGGAACAGAACTCAAGAATACTGATCCTGGTATAACCAGTGTGAAGATGATACTTTGTGTTCCTGTAATAGTTCTGCCCTTTAAATCAGTGTATTTCAGGAAGAAGTAAGAAATCCAGAATCTTGAATTCTTGAACTCTCTGCCATACAAATATCTACTTATATATAAGCTCTTACCAGTTCAAAGATACAACAAAGAATTACATGCTCATCAGATTGTTTCTGAAAACATGACAGTATAATGGATAGTTTAACGATCTTAAGGCAAAATATTGAAAATCAAAGCTGATTTTATGTAGACAACTTTTGCACGCACTTTTTTTCAGAGGAGCTGGAAAAAAAAGACCACTGCTAGGAGAGGTTTGACTCTGTGCCACACACCATCTGCTTAGCCTTTCATTGCAGCTCTGGGTACTTTTGAAAATGGTGACCTTGATGATTCTTTTTACTTGCACAGCTTTATAAAACTGTCTTGTTACATCCTGCCGGGCTGTAACTTCTAAGAATTGAGAGCCAGACAGAATCAGCTGTTATTGTACGTGGAGGTGCTTGTTGTACAGGGCTGATTGGTTATAAATTGGACATTGAGTGCACAGGCCTCCATAAGGCATCTAGGTAATTATGGAGCAATTTGCATCCTTTCACAGATCTGCTCAGGAAAGCTGTGAATCTCTAAGCCCAGCTCAATATGCAAAGGTATGTGTGCAAAAGCTGAACAAGTGCATAAGCAAAATGAAGTGCTATATTTGGGCTCCTCCTCTCTGGAAGCAGTGATTCAAAGCCTCCAAGAAATCATGGCAGTCCAATTCTTTGTGCATATGAAAATGATCAGCTGAAGTAGAGGACTGTGGTTTCTGCGTGGAACTGGGTTGAATCATAGGATTTGCTGTACTGATGCCGTGTTGGATGTTGGCTACCTAGCAGGAGCAACTTGGTTGCTTAAGGATACCATGGGAAGAAGTCACAACTTGGACCTTTCCCCTCTTCCTTCTTTTCCTGACCCTTCAATGTAGCCAAAATTCATCTTTGAGAGGGTCACCGTGAGCCTGGAGTCCCAGACAAATGCTCTGGCTGCTTGCCTTGGAAATCATCTGTCTCACAGCTGCTTTGTCCTCATTAGTGCAAAACTGGATTTCTTTCACACACTGACCTGCTGATAGCTCCTTACTGTCCTTTATTGAACCTAGCAGAAGTGCACTCTATTTTTGTGCTTTATATAATTAAGCCCCAAACTAGCAAGGGAAGTGGCAGCTGCCCCATGTTTAGAGTCAGAACTGTGTGCTGCCAGACCCTGCCAGACTGAGCAGCAGCACATGTGATGTGAGGGCACATGCTAGTGCTTCAGTCAGTGTCAGAGCATGTGGGATGAAGCTGGCTGTAGGCATATAGACAATGGTGTATCTGCTGTAAAGCCTGCATGCCCAGTAAAAACCCATCAGAAAACTGTGGCCAAATGTGAAGCAGTGGCATGAGTTCTTACTGGTTGGCTACCTTATAACATGTGGCTGCAGTATTTCTGATGTGGTGCTAGCCAGACCTTCTCTATTGTCAAACCATGACGTGTGCAGAGGGAGTATTATTAGCTTGACCTCAATAGCAAAAGCAAAACTAAAAGCTTTTTACACATCTTTTGCCAGCTAATGGGTCTTTATTTTCCCACCGCCCCCAACAATTATCCTTCTAATATTTCCACAAAGTAATTTATGTGGTTTTCTTTTCCCCATTTACTGTAGAATTACAAAATTAGTGCCAGGAGTTCACTGTGTATGCAGCTTTAATGGTTAGTAGTTCATAGATTTTTACAAACACAGGCAGCAGTCTAAAGTAAAGAGAGAGGAAATTTCATTACTTGACATCTGAAGTATCCCCTGACTTCAAAGAAGTTTCAGCTGGCCAAGCAGCCTCATTTCAATAACTCAGAAGAAAGGTGTTAGGAAACCTGAGAGTGGAGGAGTTCCCACCAGGGATAGAGCAATAGAGAGCATGAAAGAAAAGAAATCCATCCTGGTGGAACTGGAGTTGAAGTGTCAAGGAGCTGGAGTCCTAAAGGGGCCAGTGAGGACTTCAGATTGAAATATATATAGGATGTTTTTGGCCTTGGCTAACTCTGAAATAATAAAACAAGAGTCAGGCTTGGGAGATAAGAAAATAACCTTGGAAGCTGTTGAGAATGTTGCTGATGTATTTTTTCCCTATGTATGCCTTTATTTATTTATTTTGAGGGTGGAAGTAGAGTCATTCATCAATTGCAAGTCATCCAAGAGAAGGAGGTTTCATTGTGTCTGATTCATGAGAAGACAGCAACTGCCTTCTGGGCAGAAACAAAGTGTGTCTGAATGTTTGGCCCCAGGGAATCTGCCAACTTGGCACCAGCCATGCATCACCTATGTTTTGGCAGAAATCTTAGTGGCAGCATGACTTATCCTTGTCCTCCTGGGGATGACTGCCTTCCAGAGCACACATACTGGCAAGGCAAAGAGTGATGCAGAAGAATGGCAAATGAAAGCTGTCCTCCCTGTCAGAATGCAACAGAAGCATGTTTCTGTGTAGCAGAGAGAGGTGTAGCTGAACCCTCTTTCAAACTCTCTTGCTCAATTAAAATATTTAATGCATTGCAGCTGTGCACTATGCAGTCGGTCAGTGTTACTGCTTTCTCTATCCTGCCAGAGATGTTATTCCAGTTTCTCTATGGACCGTTCTAAAAAACAATTCTATTTTCTGTTTATGCTATACAACAGATTCACTGTAAAGCATTGAAAATTTTCCCTTGGGAGGGACTCCACAGAAAACTTTACCATGGGACCCTTCCATAAAAAAACCCCAAGTGTCTGAAACATGTGGTTACAAAAGGCTGCTGGTGGTGGCTCTGATACTGGTAGTCATGATAAGGGAGAAAAAGCTGGTGAAACCACCCTCCAGGTATGTGAAAAACTGAAGACTGTCAAGAAAATTGGAAGTAAACAGGGACATCCACAGCTTCACTGTTTTATGGTGCAACAGAAATGCCAGTAACATGTGAGTGCCTGAGAGCAGTAGATTACCTCACTGTTGCAATTTACTCTCAGGTTTGGGGTTCCTTGCATGTGCCTTTCCCTGGTGCTAGTGCAATTAACCCCTGTATACCAGCCTGATTAGAACTACAGCTGCCTTTCCATCTACCTCGTCAGTAACTCGAGGTCATCTAGGAATTAGGGGGTCTAGATTATAGAGATCTTGGGCAAAATAGGACATTGTTACAGTAGGGAGTTAAGATATCAAACCTCAAGAGGCATTCAGGCCTTTCAAATTACATGTACCCTTTAGATCTGCATGAATTTCTCTCCAGTAAAAACTGGGTGATTTGTCTGCATATTTTGTGTAGCTACAGATTTCTTTATTCCTTTGCATAAATGTACATTTCTTTTTTTTTCTGCTTTTAAGCTGCAAGTATTGTAGGAGATTCAAAATTTCTGGGTAGATGTACTTGCTATAAATGTGTATTGTAGAGTGGGAATAATAAGGACTAAATTTTTACAGACTTCTCTCATTAAAAGTCACCTTCAGAAAACACTGCTGCACCTTACTTATAATCAAATGACACCTCATAACCACCTAACCATTTTTAATATCCCCTAGAATCTATTGTATTATACCAGGGCTCAGACACTGTCTAGGTAGTCAAGGAAAGGAGTATACCATCATATTTAAAAGCAGTTATTGGGACAGCTTTTACAGGCAGTGGGCTAAGACAATTCAGAAACAATTGCTTATGTGATAGTTTGAGGATTTGTCCCTGTCAAACAGTTAATATTGCTTTAATACATGAAGTAGGCTGTATAAGACAGCAATAATGAAAAATGTCAGGAAAGACAATATCAATTGTTATTCAACATCCACATCAAAGATTACTTTTTTGTCAGTAGCTTTCAGAAAATGTATTTTCCATCAGATCTGATTGCATTCCTCTTTGAAGTGCTCCATCCTCCTGGTAGATTTAATGTGACATCTAGGCACTTTTTAGTCCCTGGGCCTCTGAGGCGATTCAAAGAGGCACAACAAGCCATCACAGGTTTATCCTCAAAGGCCGACACTGTCTGTCTGATTTATTGTAACTTTAAGAATCATCTCCAGCAAAGCATGAGCCTTTCTACCCATCCGCAGCCTCAGACTTTTATCAATTCATTTGTATGCAGCCCGTACATTCTGGAACTGAGAGCCCTATAGCCACTCATGGAAAATGCATTACCTGCTACTAATCCTTTTTATCTTTAAAGTCTGTATTTTTTATGTATAAGTCATTTTGGGTTATCATAAAATATACATAATTCTAGCCCCAAAAAAGACAAAATGAAAAGAGAATATATAATAAGTTATGAGCTTGCCGTGTCCTTATCACCAAGGATTCTAAATAAACAGCTCTCCCTATGTAAATACTGCAGGATATAAAACTGTGATTACTTTCAATAGGGAATAGGAATGCTTCCATTTTTGTTCCTTGTTTCAAAGCGAAACAGTGAGATGAATAATTTTAAACATGTTTGGGAGCACTTTTATTTTCTGCTTCATTGCTTTGGGAGCCTGACACTTGTTGTAGGGGTTGCCTGTCAAACTTCTGTCATATACCACAGACATCCAGAAGCACCTTATGGTTTCAACATTTTGGTTCAAATTCACAGTCAACCATAAGTTAACGACAGCTGTTTTACTTTTTCCTTTTCCTTTCCTTTTTTAGGGGGGTCAAGGGGGTGATGATAATGCAGAATGTATTTAAAGCACCTGCAGTTTCTCATGGCATACTATGAAAAGGCGTGAATTGGCTGGAAGGATGGTAGATATCTGGGAGCAGGGCTTATCTCTACGCGTTTTGACTAAGTTCACTGCAAATTCAGTGCACTATTTTCTTGAAATATGGTACTCTGTGAATAGTCCTGCCAATAACTTCACTAGATAGAGGAACCATGCAAAATTTTATCATTTTGGATGCAATATTAATCACAGATGTAACTTTTTAGAAATTAAACCTTACTGTCTTCTATCCATGTCAGTCCTGCATCTCAAGCACATGGAATATCATAGGTGAAGATCGTGAAAATAAGAGGTAGGCACATCAAGCAGTATTTTGACACTTCTGCATATGTATATATTTATGCACACACACAGACAGATAGATGGATATACACACACACGGAAGTCTTTGGGTGTAGGCAAGCATGCATGTATACTGCTCCTGGAACAAGTTTTACAGGCAATGGGCTAAGACAGCTTAGCTGACCATAGTGAAAGTTTTGTGTGTTCTTGCATCTGATGTGGCACCAAAACACAGAAGTGTTTAAGTGGTCAGCTTAAACTGAGGACACTGAGATCCAGTGACGTAGCAGGAACTAGAAATCGGTTTATTTTTGCACGTGTTGTCTCATATGTCTCTGGAGCTTACTGTTTCAGTGGGTCTGGTCTCTTGTTCAAACTCATTCTGTACCTCTGAGGAAAAATTAATGTTTAACACTACACACATACTAAGAGACGTTCCATTAACTAATTAAATTAGCTGAGTTACACCAAGATAAAATATAAGGGAGAATACAGCTAGAGCTATTTGTTAGATGCTGTGCAAGAAACTAACACATAGGGAATGTAAATTCAGATCTGTTTTTCAGACTTGGATATAATTCTAGTAGACACTTTTAATGAGTATTTTCCCAATCTGGTGCACAACATACTTAACTATTAAAGCAGTGTATAAGGACAGTTGTACAACACTGATAAAACATTGCTGCAAGCAGAGGGACTGTGTATATAACCAGAAAGGACTTTTGGTGACAGACTGCATGTTTTCCTTGTGAAGTTATGTAAGACTCCAGTCATATGATTAAAAGTAAATAATGCTATCTAAGGCACTTGTGTGCTGGTCCCACTGACTTGATGGGGCTATTCACAGCCTACACGAGGAAGTTTGTCCCTATGCATTTTTAGGATTGAATTCTTGAAAATTCTTGGAGCTGTGGGACTGAATTCAGCAGAAAAAAAAAAAAAAAAAAAAAAAAAAAACCAAAACAAAAAAACCCCAAAAAACCAAGAAAGAAAGCCATTCAGTAACTTGTTGATTTACCGGCAATGTTGGATCAAGTTCTGCTTTTCTTTCTCAAGGAGTCTCTGCAGAACATAATTCCTGATTAGACAGTTACCCTTTGCCAGCTGTTCCCTCCATCAGGACCTGATTTCTAAATTTTTATCACAATATGGTATCTGGTGAGAACGGATATATACTTGAGGGCTCCTTTTTGTCTTCAAATCTACACAGGAGAAATATATACTAAGAAAAAGATATTACTGTTTTTTTTTTTCCTAGAATATATGTTTCTTTTTAAAGGTGATAAATACTACATACTGGCACAGTCCATTTATTTCTCAAGTCTGGTATGTCCTCTGTGTTTGTGCTCCTTAAAATGTTAATCACTAATTTTTTCTTGCCCAGACTGAGAAGTGCAACTCTAGTGCAAATTAACCATTCCCTCTTTTTGCCAAAATGATGAGTTATAAATAGTTTTTCAGCTAAAGTAAGCACATTTATGACTAAAAGCTTAGCTTCCAGAATGTATTACCAGTCTTTTAATGGAATTGTTTGCTGGCCTATTGTTTCTTATCTGTAGTACTTTTTTAATTACATACTTATCTCTGAGTTGTGTCCAGACCCTAAAGGCACACAGTGTCACCAAGCAAAGAAAACTACTTTGCTCTGCAGAGTTTTACCATGGGGAAACACAAATTGTGGCAATTTACTGTAGCAGCATTTCTAGGGCACACAGAAGTATGAGGTACTCCTATTACTCACTACCCCCAAGTGTTTTCTTTTCCATAGAAAGATAATTAAAATTCAGTTCTGCCTACCGCTGAAATGGAAAGACTGTTGCCTTCGCTGGAAACGAGATCACACCATAAGATGTCAAAGATGTGTTCAGCTAGGAAGTGCATACCTAATAGAAAGATGTTTCCTTTTTTTAAAACCTAATAGAAAGATGTATCCTTTTTAAAACCTTCCAGATGTGGAAGCACCAGCGTGTTTATGCTCATGACATTAAAGAACTTTACAGAAGCACACTAGGTGGGAGCAGCAGATTGATAACTGCAAATTCATTGGGTCATAGAATCATAATTATGGTTGGAAGGGACCTTAAAGATCATCAAACTCCACAGTCAGGGACATCTTCCACTAGACCAGGCTGCTCAGAACCCCATTCAGCCTGGTCTTGAACACCTCCAGGGATGGGGAACCCATGACCTCTTAGGGAATCAGCACAGCCAAAGTCAAACACGGCTCCCTGCGCAAATTAATTGTGGGCAAAATAACTTGTCACGACAAGTTTCTTCCACTGTCTCCTAAATGAACCTTGACATTCCCTTAAAGGAATCTTGAACAAGGGTGAGAGAATAGTACAGGTTTTATATAAGTTTTTGCCTTGGATTTAAATTCTTGACACCTGTGCTTTCACTTTTCTCTATTCACAGTATTGCAAACAGATCTAAATTATTGCTAGTAATAAGTTAATTTCATAAAAGTACAATTTGTTTAAGAAGTGCTATCACAAATCTTGTAATAGGACACACATGATTTACCTCATGCTAGGCACTGGCTATCAGTTTGTCTGAAAGAAGATACATACCAATACCTCTGCTTTTTACCAGACATAGTAATAATTCTAAAACTGGGAATTAGAATGGAGTTGTGGAACTCTAAAATCAGGGCTCTGCTCAGAGGAGGATGGCTAGATCCATTAGCAAATAATCTGGTAAATTCAGGTAGCCTGGAATGGCCATGCAACCTAATGACTACCTAGACAATGCTGATCTGGCATGTGGGGCACAGCAGGGCAAAAATATGGGAACATCCAAATCCCCTGGCATGTTTGGTGTGACATTTTTGTGCTAACTACTGAAAAACAAGACACAGGAAGTCAGCTATCAGAGCTAGCAAAGTGTGGTGGATTAACCCCATCTGAACAACAGGTGCACACCAAAATGGCTCTATCTGCCCCTTCCTCCACTGGGCAGGGGAGAGAAAACACAAAAAAGGCTCATGGATTGGGGTAAGAATAGGGAGACATCACTCAGCAATTACTGTCATGGGCAAAACAAATATGGGGAAAAAAGTGAATTTATTATCAATCAAGTGAGAGTAGGGTAATGAGAAATAAAACACCTTTTCCCCATGCCTCCCTTTTTCTTGGGCTCAACTTCGCTCCTGAATCCTTCACCTCCTTCCTTCTAGCAGCACAGGGGTACAGAGAGCAGTGGTTATGGTCAGTTCATCACGCACTGTCTCTGCTGCTCCCTCACCTGCTCCTGTGTGGCATTCTCCAGGAGTTGCAAGTGGATCTGCGCACCCCATGGACCTCCACAGACTGCTCCATAGCTGCAGGGGAATCTGCAGCAGCTCCAGCACCTAGAGTACCTCCAGCCTCTCCTTCTGCACTGATCTGAGTGTCTACACAGTTGTTCCTTTAACATATTCTCACTCTTTTGACTATTGCTGCACAGCAAGTTTTCCCCCCCTCTCTCAAATATGCTCTTTCAGAGGTACTATCTCTGTCACTGATGGGCTTGGCCTCAGCCTTGGCCAGCTGCAGGTCCATCCTGGAGCCATCTGGCTTTGGCTCTGACCAAAGTGCGAGAAGCTTCTGGCAGCTTCTCACAGAAGAACCCTGCAACCCCTCCCACTACTAAAATCTTGCCAGGCAAACACAGAAAAAATGGTGGTGTTCCCAAAAGTCCACAGTCATCATCTACTGTGGCTTTTTTTTTATGATATGGACATTATATATGCCTTCTCCTCCACTCCTAACTGGAATGAGCTCAGAAAATAGAATACTTTATAACAACAGACAAACAAAAAATCAGTTATTCCCTGTCTTGGAATCCCATAGGAGATGGAAGGATTTTTCAACTTTTTTCTATTTTATTTTTGTTGTTTTGTCTAAAAGTCTGAAAATATTGAGATAAAGTCAAAACAATGAAAAAAAGTAACACAACGTTTGTAGATTTCTGTATATGTTCTTCTAGCCACCTGTATTATTTAGTTTTTGTGATAAGTATTTCTGTAACCTCTGTCAAAGAAGTGTGTCAAAAGAAAAGTATACCAGCAGGTCTCACGATTATGAATTATGAAAGCATGATGTTTTAATAGGATTTTATGACATTTTCAGATTCTAACATATACCATTTTTGTGACCTGAACTGGTTTTCAGTAATCTACATTCAGTTATCAGTTCTGTCTGCTAAGTTGCCATTAAACAGACACCACAATGTTCTCCAGAATTTGGAGTCTTCTCTGGGAGACAGATTACAGCAGGGTTCATGGTACTGTCAAGAACCAATATTCACCTGCAAGTAGCCTCTTGTGCTTCCAATAAGCAGCCTGTATTACTTAAAAATTTATTTTACCTGCTAGTTCTGGGAGCCAGCAAAACCTGTTCCAGCTAGGAAAACAAGATGTCACTTCTGAAGATAATCTGATTTTGTCAGACTTAGGGAAGGAAACACATAAAAGAATGGAAAAATCTCTTTATAGCAAGAAAGACAAGTAATTACACAGCCCTTTATATCCCAACCACCTTTAAGGTACAGATTTAAAGGAAATTCTTGCCTAACCTTAGGAAAAAGCTATATCAGTTTCAAAGATATCCAACTGTTTTTTTCCAGTCCAAAGTGACATCTTTCCATGTTGGCCAGGTCCAGAGTTACACAGGCAAAAACCCAGGCTGCCTGTGCTGACAGGACCATGTGTGGAAAACTGCGTTGTGGTTTTCAGCTCCAAAGAGATCAGAAGATAGGAGTAGAGAAATCAGTATGTTTTTGAATGTGTTGAAATTCTGAAAACTTCATACAAAAATAATCTGTGGACCTTTCATAAATCTTCTCCAAGTATGTTATAATAATTTTTTTCCTCCAGCAAGTGGCAGGGTGATTAAGGGAGGGCTCTAGGGAGTGCGGTGAACAGGAGTGGGCAAACAGGCGTGGCACGGCAGTTTTTGCGGGATTTAGCACAGCAGGGTAAGCAGACAGGGTTGCAGGTTTCCTCCTGCTAATGGGCTTTTTAGTTGGTTGCCTGTTGTGTTTTTGTTGGTTGGTTGGATTTGGGTTTTTTGTTAGTAATGGTTTTTACACGGTCAAAAACTGCAGTTAATAAAAAGTGTATGTAGCCAAGTAGAACCCTCCAAAAAGGATGTGTCTGTCCAGACCCCTTCCTGTGCAGAGTTTTTGAGTTTATCAGTGGTGCCAGGGGACATTGAAGAAGGAGCCTGCCTGTGGTGTGAACAGGTGAATGATCTCCTTTTGCTGGTGCCTGAGCTTAGGTAGGAGGTTGAAAGACTAAGGAGTATTAGGGAAAGTGAAAGGGAAATATGTTGGTGGAGTTCGGCCCTTCCATCCTTGAGGGAGGCCCACCAGGAGTTGGAGGGCTCCCATGCCTCCCACTGCCAGGCAATAGAAGGACACCTGCCCTGGATCTAGAAGGTCAGACAGAGGACGTAGGAAAAAAATGATCTGCCCAATGAGCCTCCCAATCACATTTTGTCTGTAAGATAGATCACCACCTCTAACATTAAAAAGAAAAGAAGGGTAGTCATAGTGGGTGGCTAACTCACTCCTGAGGGCAACAGAGTCCCCATATGTCAGACCCATACCACAGGGAGGTCTGCTGCCTCCCTGGGGCCTGGCTATGAGAGACTCCCTGGGCTGATTCAACCCTCTGATTATTACCCACTACTGGTATTCCAGACTGGCAGTGAAGAAATTGAAAAGAAGAGCACCAGAGAAATTAAAAGGGACTTTAGGGCACTGGGGCAAGTGGTTGATAGAGCAGGAGTGCAGGTAGTGTTCTGCTCAGTCCTTTTGGTGGCAGAGAAAAATGATGAAAGGAATAGGAGAGCCCACATTATTGACAAGTGGCTCAAGGGTTAGTGCCATCAGCAGAATGTTGGGTTATTTGATCATGGGGCAACTTTCATGGCACCTGGCCTGCTGGAACTGGATGGGCTCCATCTCTCTGTTAAGGGCAGAAGGATTTTTGCTCACAAACTGGCAGAGCTCATTGAGAGGGCTCTAAACTGGGTTTGAATGGGGAAGGGCATGCAGTTGGGCTGTCTGGAAGCAGGCCCAGGGGTGGTAAGCCAGAGTTAGGGGTGAGACCAGCAGCCCAGCTGAGGGGCATGTGCACTAATGCACACAGCATGGGCAACAAGCAAGAAGAGCTGGAGGCCGTGGTGAAACAGCAAAGCTTTGATGTAGTCACCATGACAGAAATGTGATGGGAGGACTCACATGGCTGGAACACTGCACTGGTGGCTGCAAGCTCTTCAGAAGAGACAGGAAAGGAGAAGAGGAGGAGAGGTGGCCCTCAATATTTATATTAGGGAGGCTCTCAATGGCATGGGCATTGAAACTAATGACAATGAGGTTGGGTGCCTATGGGTAAGAATTAAGGAGAAGGGCAACAAAACAAGGCTGCCATCCTACTGGGAGTCGTCCACCCAACCAGGAAGAAGAGGCGGATAACACATTCTACATGCAAATGAAGGATGTTTCAGGATCACCAGCGCTTGTTCTTGTAGGTGATTACAAGGTGACTACCAGACACCTGCTGGGAACTTAACACAGGAGAAAAGAGGCAGTCAAGCAAGTTCTTAGAGTGTGGAGGACAACTTTTTGTACACAGCTGGTGAGTGAGCCCACCAGGGGAGGGACTATGTTAGACCTGTTATGTGCAAGTGGAGATGGACTGGTGAGAAATGTGGTGGTTGGAGGCTGCTTGGGGCGTAGTGATCATGAAATTATAGAGTTCTCAATGTTTGGTGAAATCAGGAGGAACATCAATAAGACCTTAACATTGGACTTTTGGAGGGCAGACTTTGGCCTATTTAGAAGACTTGCTCAGAGAGTTCCTTGGGAAGCAGCCCTTAAAAACAAAGGAATCCAGGAAAGGTGGGTGTGCTTCAAAACAGAAATCTTGAGGGCCCAGGAGCAGACAGTCCCTGTGTGCTGAATGATGAGAGAAGTGTCAAGCCTGGATGGGCAAGGTTTCGAAGGAACTAAGGAAATAAAAGAGGATGTATCATCTTGGGAAGAAAGATCAGGTCTCTCAGGAAGCATTTGAGGGGGTTGCTAGGTAGGAAAAAAATTAGAGAGGCCAAAGCTAGAACTTAATTTGGCAACTTTTGTAAAGGATAATAAAAAACATTTTTATGAATATATTAATGACAAAAGGAAGTTAAACCAGACTTTGTTCTCTATTGGATGAGGGAGGGAACTTAGTAATTGCAGATGAGGAGAAGACAGAAGTGCTTAATGCCTTCTTTGCCTCAGTCTTCAGTGAGAAGACAGGTTGTCCTCAGGACAACTGTCCTTCTGGGCTGGTAGATGGTGTCAGGGAGCAGAATGGTCCCTCTGTTATATAGGAGGAGGCAGTCAGAGAACTACTGAGCTGCTTGGATGTTCATAAATCCATGTGACCAGATGGGATCCATCCCAGGGTGATGAGGTAGCTGGCAGATGAACTTGAGAAGCCACTCTCCATCATTTACCAGCAGCCCTGGCTCACTGGGGAGGTTCCAAATGATTGGAAGCTGGCCAATGTGATGCCCATTTGTTTTAGGTTTTAGGGTTTAGGAGGGGAAGGTCGTATTTGACCACACTTTTTTATGACCAGGTACCCCCTTGGTGGATGCAGGAAAGGCTGTGGGTGTTGTGTACCTGGATTTCAGCAAAGCCTTTGACACTGTGTCCCAGAGCACACTCCTGGGAAAGCTGGCAGCCCAGGGCTTGGACAGGAGCACTCTGTGCTGGGTAAGGAACTGGCTGCATGGCCGGGCCCAGAGAGTGCTGGTGAATGGTGCTGCATCCAGCTGGGGCCAGTCACCAGTGGTGTCCCTCAGGGGTCTGTGCTGGGGCCAGTTCTGTTCAATATTTTTATTGATGACATGGATGATGAGATTGAGTCTTTCATTAGTAAATTTGCAGATGACACTAAGCTGGGAGTGTGAGTTGATCTATTGTGGAGGGTAGGAGGGCTCTGCAGAGAGACCTGGACGGGGTGGATAAATGGGCCAAGTCCAATGAGATGACGTTTAACAAGTCCAAGTGCTGAGTCCTGCGTTTTGGCCACAATAACCCCTGCAGCATTACAGGCTGGGGATGCTGTGGCTGGACAGTGCCCAGAAAGGGACCTGGGGGTGCTGGTGACATCAGGCTGAACATGAGCCAGCAGTGTGCCCTGGGGGCCAAGAAGGCCAAGGGCATCCTGGCCTGTGTCAGGAACAGTGTGGCCAGCAGGAGCAGGGAGGTCATTCTCCCCTGTACTCAGCACTGGTGAGGCCACACCTCGAGTGCTGTGTCCAGTTCTGATCCCTCAGTTTGGGAAGGACCTTGAGACGCTTGAGCGCATCCAGAGGAGGCAACGAGGCTGGAGAGGGGCTGGGAACACAAACCCTGTGAGGAACGGCTGAGGGAGCTGGGGTGGCTCAGCCTGGAGAAAAGGAGACTCAGGGGTGGCCTTATCACTCTCTACAATCTCCTGAAAGGTGGCTGCAGCCAGGTGGGGTTAGTCTTTTTCTCTAAGAAGAAACTAACAGAACAAGTGGTCACAGTCTAAAGCTGTGCCAAGTGAAAAATAGGTTGGATATTAGGAAAAAGTTTTTTATGGAAAGAGTGATAAAGTACTGGAATGGTCTGCCCAGGGAGGTGGTGAAGTCACCATCCCTGAATGTATTTAAAAAAGGTTGGATGTGGCACTTGGGCCATGGATTGGACTTGACAATCTTCAAGGTCTCTTCCAACCTAGTGATTGTATAATTTACAGCTGTTTGTACACTTGGATCTATACTGCATTTCTGGAAAAAGTTCTGAGTGAGGGACAGTGTGAAAATTGCACAAGTGTCTTATCCTTTCCGAGGCACAGGCGCTGCCTTTTGACGTGTGTACAGGATTTGTCATGTGCATGGGGCTTCCAGGTCTAACTCCATCCTCAGAGACTGACAATTTTTAGCTCGAGCATTCCATATACCATGTGGGTTTTGTGAACCCTTAGAAGGACAAAACCCTCAGGGAGCTGACAAACTTGTGCTTCTAGTGATCTTGCATTATAGGAGAAGCACAACTCTGACTCTAACATGTCGTGCACAGGAGTGACAGCCCTAGATTGTGAAATTAGTGTATTTAATGCATGTGGCAGGCAGGTAATAATGTATTATTATGCACATTTTGTACTCTGTACAAAACTATTTGGTACTTGGTAGTTGGTGAAGAAGCTCTGTAAAATGAGTGTAGACCATGAAAAGGCAAGTGATAGAGGAGAGGGCTAGAATATCAGTTCAAGATGTTTGAGAAGAGGATGGTGCTGCTGGCTTGATAGAAATTTTGTGAGTTAAAGATTTGTCTAGAAGAACAGTGGGAATACAAGGAGAGAAGCTATGTTGTTTAATGTCTCCTGCACCAAAAAATTAGGATTGTCCAGTTGTAAATGAGCTGCATTCTATGAAATGGCTGACCACACCTCTTAAGGTAGAATCAAGCCTACAAGGCTTTTCTGAGGGTTTACTTCCTGAACAAAATGAGTTGAAGAGAATATATTAATAGTGATGGAAAAATTCTCTCTGATTGTAGCCAACAACAGTATTGTTGGAGACAGTGTTGCATGGAGACAGTATCAGAAATACATTCTAGACTGACTTGTCAGTCCTGGGCTGGCTTTGTATGTACTGTGAATGGAAAACTCTTGTACCTGAGAAGAAATACTATAGTCAGTCTTTGTATTTAATACTCAATGCCCTTTGCAGATATGCCTAGCATGAACTGGAAGCTGATTATTTCCTGCATGTTCTCCATGTTCTCCCTACTCTGTCTTTGCCATTTACACTTCTGTTTAATGGATTTTTTTTTTTTTAAGGAGAGAGCAATTTTGAGCTAAAGGAAAAAACCTTCCCCCCTTGGAGACACTTAGAATCTGACAGCTTAGGTAAACAAAGTATATTTTTTCCTTCCGAATGAAAACTGTTTGTGAATTTCTTTTCCCCAAGATGAAGTGTGAATTTCTTCCTTGAGCATCTTGGTTTTATGAACTAGGGTTGAATATTTTGAATTTCTTCTTTCACTTTTAACATCAACTGATTATTTTTTAGCAAACATGCTGATATTTTTTAAATATTTTTTTTTCTGACAAGTGAAGCTTTAATAAACTGCTATTTTTCAAAATATCCCAAGTCCCATTTATCATAGCATGATCTAATAAAGACAAATATACAACTCATAATGAAAAGCTAAGTAATGTTTAAACTCTGTTGTATGCAGGGAAGTACATTAAGGCAGATCTAAGAGACAGTTTAATGGATTTAGCTTTAACAATCAGACCTGGATTTAGTATAAATCAAATACCACTGCATTTCAGCAGAATGTACACCCACTCATTCATTAATACTGTTCAGTGCAGATTATAAATATTAGTGAAGACACCTTCAGCATTTGAAGAATCTTTCCTCAGACACAGCAATAATTGACCAATAATGATGACAGTCTTATTTTTATGAATCGCTATAACTTATTGATTTGCACCTGGGACTTGAAAGAGCTCTCAGCCAGTATGAAACAAGGTATGGTTATAAGCTATTAAAAAGCTCAGGAAAGAGGGAGAGCAGACAGGAAGAGAGAAAAGGAGAATAAAAGTACTGGAAAGATGGTGGAAGCAACTTTTGGTATCATAAAATTGCAAACATAATCAAGATGTAATAAGAGGTCCCCTAATTTACCGACAAGGGGATAAAAGATAAACTAACTACCCTACCTCACATATGTGTTTCTGCATACACGTGCTGTTGACAAAATTTATGGTTTATCTTTATTTTGCTTTCCAAAACAAAAAAGAGGCAACATACGTAAATATTTTATGAATTGCACATGCGTAATGGTGTAAGTACAGGAGGAATGGGGACTTTGCTGCTGACTGTGATATACAGCTGCAAAACAACTTAAGCAGTGTAAGGTTTTGGAAATATGATTACTGTGAAAAAGGGTAGAACTCTCCTGTCTTCTTTTTGTAAAAGGTATTATGTTAGAGACCTTTTCTATCTTGGCTCTCAAAATTGGTAGTAAATTGAATACTCTGTACAGATACGAATATTACTCTGGCATATATCTCTGTTTTGAAGTAGGAGGTGTTTATGTATGTGTGTGCATTATTATTAGCCTTTCTTCTCTCTTCTTTTTAGAAGACAGAAAAGATCTCATTTCACCCACATGAAAGACAACTGGAATTGTTTAACCATTGTGCTGGTCTCAGCCAAAGTAGAGTTAATTTCTTCTCACCAGCTGCTGAAATGCTGTGTCTTGATTTCAGAATGAGGATGATGTTGATAACACACTGATGTTTTGAGTTTTGCTAAGATGTGTTTATCCTGAGTCAAGGACTTATTTTTCCTTGTCTCATGCTCTGTCACTGAGGATATCCACAAAAGAAACTGGGAGGGAGCACAGCTGGGACAGGTGGTCCAAGGTCCTCAAAGGGATATTCCACACCATAGGATGTCAGGCCCAGTGTGTAAACTGGGGAAGTTACCTGGACAGGTAGGCTGATCTGGGTTTGGGAAGTAGGGTCCGGCATTAGTCAGTAGGCGGTGAACAATTGCATTGTACTTCACTTTCTTGTTTCTTTTTTATTATAATCATTATCATAATTTACTATTAAAATTGTATTTTACTTAATTTTCAGTTAATAAACTGTTCCTGTCTCAACATTCAACTTAAACTTTGATTCTTCTCCCCATTCCACTGGAGAAGACAAGAGGCCTGAACAAGTGGCTGTGTGGTGCTTAATTTCTAGCTGGGCTTACACCACAACAGCCATTTATTTTATTATGCTAAGTTTGCATTGTATTATACTTATTGAGCCTCAAATAGCTTGGATGGCACCAAATATTAAATTCACATGGAAATTGTGGTATTTTTCTGTAACGGTTTAGAATAACAGCAGATTTACATATTTCATGCTAGGAATTCTTTATGCCGGCATTTAACAGTTGCTGTAACAATTGTTAAATTGTTAACAGCAATTACAAAAAAAATGTAGCAATTATTTTCTTTTTCAATACACTTCCTTTTAAAATGATTTGAAATCCTAAAGCCTAATATACTGAAATGAGTCTCCTCAAGGCCAGATTCTGAATAAGGCTCAGCTGTGCAAAAGTAATTTTGATATTCAGAAGTTCACCATAAAGCTCCACAGTGATTGAAGTCTAGAGAATTTCATTAATAGGGATAATAAATTATGGCTTCCTTTTAGATTCATGTGTCCTGCTGGGAACTCTGAAGTATATATATAAGCTTGTAACATAATCCAATGAAACACAGATGTTTAGGAGTCTTTAGTATGAGTAAAAATGACAAAAGTATTATTTTTATATGTTTCTTAATTGTTTTTTAGTCTATATTCATAAAACATCGTGTTGGCAAGTACAATTATGAAAAGAACTTGAATATGAAGTACATCCATATTGATTAGCTTAGTTCAGATTACAACACAGTGGTCATATATTACTATACAAAATATTTGTACTGTAAATATGCGGAAAAAGAATTATTGCCAAGATACTGCAGCTGTGGACACCTTGGCAGTGGTTTTCAGGTTACGCCTCATTGAGATAACAGAGAGAACTAACCTTTGGTGAGATTTCCCTTCCATGAAAGAAAAAAAATCTTGTGAAGTTCTTTTAATGGAGCACCTGGGAAGCACCCTTTTGGGTCAGAAGATTTGAAGCAAGTCAAGAGCGTAGCATAATCCAGAGGTTTGCTATATGGGAAGATGCAAACAGTAGGTTAATCTTTGCCCTTTCAGCAGCTCTAGGACTTTTTCTGGCTAAATCACGAGGCAGCAGTCCAGAATAGGAAGAAGAGGAACTTTAGTCGGTATCAGGTGCTGCTCTATCCTCTCTGTCACCGAGGGATCTCCATGGTGAGCAGCTGAGGCACAGCAGCTCACTCTTGCCCTGCAGTAAGTGCTCATGGAGAGACAGCCCCACCTGCACAGGTTCAAGGGAACACCTCAAATCCCAGTTAAACCATCCATATTCTACATACGGTCCTAACAGATGTGGTTGTGTAATTGTGTATCATTACCTGCATGAGGTGAATATCATAGGATAAAAATGGCAATTTAATGTCAAATTTATTTGCAAAATGAACATGGTTGGATATGGAAGCTGTGTTACAAAGCATGTTTGCAGAATCAAAGCAAAGCCTGAGAATTTTGTGGACATAGAAGCAGAACAGCAGTACTTTGGGTAAGCTCTATGTCTGGGATGCCTTCCCTCATGATGAAAACTGGAATAAACAAATTAATTAACTATGGTGCCTTCTCCACATTTCCTATGAACTCATCCAGAACACAGATAGAAAGATGCAGTGCAATAAACTTTCCATTTTCTGTGTCCAGTGTCAAGAACATAATTTGCCTTATTGGTGACTTTTCTGGAAGTAATTCATACTAAGTGTTAAGAAAAAGGTGCTCAGTTAGACAGTCTGTGAGAAATGTTTATGACTGTGAACAACATACAAGGGATCAGAGTTCCACTACATAAATATGGGTTTTAAAAGGGATGCAAAATAATATATTGGAGCCATAATGATCATCTTTGTTTTATTCTGCATGATATCTATAGTTATTAGGAACTTCTGCTGAAAAGAAACAGTACATATGTACATTTGTGGGGCTCCAGCCGTCAGCCAAATTCACCCCAGCCACTCCCTCACTGCCCTCTTCTGCCAGGTAGGAATGAGATGCAGGGAAAGGGAGAAGACTCATGAATGAGGGCACAGACAGTTTAGGCTGTGAAGCAGAAGCTGCACACGCAGGCAAAGCAGAGCGGGGCATTCCCCTGGGCAAGTGCACGTCCCAGCGGGCTCCCCAGGAAGCCGGGCCTCAGCACAGCTGGCCCTGGCTTGGGAGCACGGGCACCGTGAGCCTCCTGCCGCCCTCCCGCCACTGTGCTGGGCACCATGGGCCATCTCCTCATCCCTGGGGTCAGCTCTGCCCTCTGTGTCCCCTCTCAGGCACTTGCCCACCCGGACCCTGCTCATTTGGAAGGCACGGGGCGGACGAGAAACAGAGAAAGCCTCGGCACTGCGTAAGCGCCGTTCACCAGCAGCTGAAGCTCTCAGGATTGTGTTATCAGGCTTGTTTTCAGCACAAATCAGAAAAGCAGCACTTTCTGGGCCGCTCTGAAGAAAATGAACTCCATCTCAGCCAGAAGCAGTGTGATGAGAAATGGAAATGAAAATGGAATTGGGATTTTTCATTCCTCAAGCTGCAAGGAGCAGTCATACTCTAGGAGAGCTGCACTGGCCCCCAGATAAAAGTGGAGAATCCAGATAGCATTATTCCTCCAACTGGCATCCAGAAATGGCATAGCCTTTCAGATTTTTTTTTTTTTTTTTTTAGTGATTGACTTATTTTGCTGTGTATTTGTGTACCAGCTACTTTGGAGTTAGGAATAAGAAGCTGATGTTTACAAATGCTCTGAACTGTCATTATCATGTGCTAACTATGTTCTGCTAGAAGACTAACATGTCTAATACTTTGGTTCACAGACAGTGTGCTGCATGGTATTATTGCTACAGCAATTCTCAATTGCTTCTGTGAACAGCCTCCAAAGTTGCAAACACAAAAATCCAAGATATGTTCTATCTGCAAACCATGGTAGCTGGGAGAAACTTGCTGACTGGAGTTCTGTTATAATTTCATCATTAGACATGAAGGCAGTAGAGGATTTTATTACACATATATATTTATTATTATTTATTTGACTTACTTTATTGATAGTTGACAATTAAAGATAATGATAACTTGATAATTAGTCACTGGTGGCAGGGGCACCATTCCTTTTGTGGGTAAAAATCTCCATTTGAACTTGAAGTGTAGTAGAGAGCAATCCCCAACTAATCACTAGGAGAGATGAAAAAGATATATGTCTCTGAGAACAACTCACCTGTGTGAAACATGATGTGCTAAGCCTCTCCTACAGACCAGACACTCTGTACCACTTCTGTATTAATAAAGATCAGGAGCATCATGATTATTTCAAATTGATAAAATGACAGGAAAACTTGGTGAGTTGGTTTTGGTTACACTGTTCTCAGCCAGACACGCTTGTGTTCTGCTTTAAAGGATTTTCATTACATGATCCTGAGGAACATAACCTTGATTATTTTTTTCTCTCAAAATAAAAAGGAATATTATAGCCTAGAAGAAGCTTGAAGATTGTCAAAATCAAAGAGGTCAATGGAAAATTGTGCTTTTTCTGCTGGGTATGCATGATGAATGAGAAGTGACTCAAAAATATGAATGACAATTCATTTAGCCTATGGAAGAAAATACCTAGAAGAAGTAAAAAAAATTGTGCTAACAGGATCTTCTACTTCTGGAACCTTTGACTCACCACTCATCAGACTTTTCTCTGAAAATCACAGGCTTCCTGTGAATGAATAGAATGAATAGACATAAGAAAGTAGTTTAATTCTCCTTTTCTTTCATTTTAGGTTAAGGCTAGTCATTAGCCTGAGGCTGCTGCTTGCTAGGGAACAGGGGATTGCTCCCTTAAGGTCTTTCTGTGAGATCACACCTATAGAGTTCCAACAGAAAAAAAACAACCCTTCAGGTCTTTGGGATATTTGTGTCTGGATTTTGGTTCAAACTTGTTGGTTTTAGATGTTCCTGTACAACACTATCTTCAGTATTATCCTGAAAATATTTTATTTCTGTGCAAACATACACTTATGTTAGTTTTCTTCCTTACATACTAAGCTTTTAAAAAACCAGTAACTGGCAAAGAAAAATTCCATTCATTTCACAAAAGTACAAGATTTCTGTTGCCAAATATGTTTTTTGAAATAAGCAGAAAATGGCTCATTACTTGCTCAATGACATTTTTATATTTTATGGAAAGTAAAACTTTGAAAGTTTTTTTATTTTGGAGGTTTGCAGAAAAGACTATGGCTCAGACAAAAGCAAAATAAACCTGTGCCATCCCACTGTCATTGCTTCTAGGTGGGAGTTGTAGTCAGGATCCTATTAATACTAGAATGCAGCCCAACTGAGTTGACATTCCTATGATTTTTTGGGAATATAATCAGCAACTGTTTTCATACAGAAGCTGTTAAAAAAAAAAAAAGGATAACATTTGATCACTGCTGGTCTGGGACAAAAGGTGTAGAAATCCTCTATTGCAACAACTCTCTCTAAGTGACACACTTCCCTGATACTTACAAGGTGATTGCATCTAAGATTGTTTTTTTAACACATTAGTGTCCATTTAAACTTTTTTATTACTGATGGGATGAACACATAATGTTTCGTTTACTCTGGATGGTGGTAACACCCTTCCCATGGGTAGGTTCTGTTTGCAGAGCTCATGAAAAGAAAAAGTTTTTTGTAAAATAACATGCTACCTGTTGCAAGCCTCTGTTTTCTCTTTTCTAGCAAAGTCAGTGGGCCAAAGCAGCATATTACAGTTGTTTTGTTCTATACTGGTAAGGTAAAGCAGTAGGAGCTTCTGTTTACTTAGGTGTTTAGACTGTAGGGAGGCTTCTTTGTGTGATGGCAGAAATACGGAGCAGAGAGACATATCTGGACTAAGTAAGACTTCCAAAGTGTACATTATTTCTAGTAACTGCTTTCTATATATACTGATCAAACATGCTTGGTAAGCTGAGTGTTTTCATTTGAATAATAAAAACCCTTGTATCTCTCAGACATCTAGTATTTTTGTGGCAAATAATACAGGAAGTGAACACATTTCCTTGGTATTTTAGGGTGAAGAACAATTAGAATGGAAATTTTCTGTGGTTCAAGTAAAAGGAAGATAACAATCAGTGGGTTTTTTAACCCTACCACTCTTTCCTTATCTTGGAGTACAGCTCACTGAGATGCAGAGCAGGGAGTACTCAACTCTTTGAAAATACTATCAGCACAATTGCCTGTGGGCTTCATGTTTAGGATAAAGGCTCATGAAGAAAGGTGAAGAAAAAAGTTTAATATTAAGCAATTTTTTAGCTAGGTTTACCAGGCTATGCCAGGTGTGCCATAAGCAGAGGTATCATCTGCAGCAGAAGCTAACTGCTAAAGTGAACAGGGTATTTTTCTTTGCAAACTCACTTTCTCTGCTCCCTAACTTAATTTTTGGGCATATCCAGAACTCCAGGACCTCAAAGTGGGAGGACATGCTTTTATTTTTCTTCTCTTTTGATGTCATTTTCCAGTGAGAATTGGAAGCTTTTTCCTTTCCCCCTTTTATCATGAGACTGCTGACAGCAAGCTGTGCCCCCACCAGCATTCCTGGCTGTGCTCCATCAGCTGAACCTGTCTGCCTTTGCTTTTTTCTTTATGTGTGTGCATGAATGCGTGTTCCAGCGTGTGTGTGTTCCTTCCCTCCTACACCCAGCTCTCCTGTCAGAGGATACTGTCCTTGAACTTGATCAGAACCCTCACAAGCTGTGCCATGAGTTGAGTCGCTTACCTCTGCCTCTGGAGGAGTTTATCTCCCTTGACAAGGTTTTGTCTGGTTTTAGTGGCACGGCTGGTGACAGGCCGTGCACGCAACAGCATGTGACCCTGGCTGCTTGCATCCGTGCGGGCAGTCGTCAGGGCTGTCACACAGTCAGAACGAGTTAATTCAGCCTGTGGAGAGAGAGGTGCGCTCTGTAATAATATCAGGCCTCTGGAGAGGGTGCTGTCAGGCAGCGTGCACTGGCTGCTGCCCCAGCTGCTATCTCCTGCCTACGAGGATGCAAGCTGACAGGCAGCAGGTTTATCCGCCCGGGGCAGGCTGGGGAGCACGCATGTTAATTTTCTGTCTGTGCAACAGAGCTAGTAATATTGCTTGCTGTGCTGCTTGAGAAACCACTTCGTGCCTCTCACCTTGGACTATCGTGTGAGGCAACAAGATGCACTTGCTGGGGTGTCCAGAAGAGTGTAGCAGGTTGGGGCTCCCTTCTGCTGCAGCTCTTGTGCTGCTCCTCCTCTGAGCTTTCTTACTGTGCTCTTCTTGACTTGCATGGATTACCCTGCACCTGTGTATTTCTTTCCCCCTTTGACAGGAGGTTGTTGCTTGTGGTGACTAGATGCCTTTTGAAGCTACAGGGCTATTGATTCAGCTCACCTGTGTTTGTGCATATACTGCACATATATTCACACACTATACATGTGTGCGTAGACACCTGGAGTTTCCTGAAGGATTTACAGTTCCGGATGAGGCAAAGTAAGGCAGAATCTCTCCTTATAAAATGTATTTAATACTGTAATTAAAATTATACCGGTACTAGTAATAATCGGTGTCAGTCAAATGCAATTTTTTTTCATTACAGACATGAGAGACTTTAGATCTGGCTGGTCAAGGACTCTGTGTCTATAAACATCCAGGTGTGATGAAGCAGCAAGACTTGGTAGCACTTAATTTAGCAACCAGAATCAGCATGTGAAAATGGTGGGATAAACATAAAGGAGGAAGAAAAATCCCCATGCTTTTGTTTACTCCTAGGCTCTTGACTAAAATACACTTAATCCAGGAATTCAGCAAGGAAAGTATGACTTTTGCCAAGAAAGTAGTAAAAATGCCACCAGGCTAACGGGCTTTTGCCTGGTAGGAGTGGGAAGTCTGCAGGAGATACTGTACATTTGGATACATAGAAGTGGGCAGACCTAAGGCTGTTAGCTGGGATGTGAGTTGGGGAAAATTCTGATCCTTGCCTGCAGCTGTGCTGTCCTTGCTTCTTCTGCCTTGCATAATCTAAAGCAGAAAAGCTCTCTAATGAGATAAATAGTGTCTTGTCTACACAGCCAAATAGTGTATCTTTTGTCATAAGCTGTTGTGTAGTTGATTGACTGAACTCAGGAAAATTGTCACTTTCACTTCACTATTTTTGGCCTGGGAAGGGAAAAGGCTGTGGGAAGGGAAAAGTGGTAACAAAACCCAAGGGGGAAATCACTGTAAAGTCCGTTGGTCTTTCTTTCTGAGTGGTAAAATCAAAGAGAGAACAGAGAATTTCCTTTTATTCTCGTGACTGTAGTAATTGAATATGGATGAATTTGATTTGAGATCCACGTGTCTGAAGCTGGTTCTAGAATTATATATTTAGAAAAGAAGACAAAATCTAGTGTTTTAGGAAATGCAGGTTAAGAGTTGACTCATTACAGCTGAATTCTACGGTGGGCTCAGAACAAAGGGAAGGAAATTTCTTTTCATACCATGTTAATTAAAACTGTGAACTCCTTGCTGTAAAGATGACGTTTAAACTAAAGTTAATATGCATGAGAAAAAAAGGGTAGGACACTGATAGCTAACAAGAATATTCAGAATTGCAACAACTAATGATAGTGCATCATTCAGAAGAATTATTAACCTGAAAATTTCCCAGTTCAAGTATTAGACAACTAAAGAATAGGACATACATTTCTTTCAGTGCTGCTAAGAGTCAGGAGCAGAATAACACATTACTTGGACAGTGTGTTCTGACCCAGCTGTTCTGACATATGCCTCAGATGGGTCAGGGCTCTCCCTCTGGCTGGGTGTTCTGTAAATGGCTGTGAGGTCTGGCTTACTTCCTGAAAGCAAGCTCTTAAATTCTTGTCTTTCAGTTGGACACCAGGAGTTTACCACTCACCTGATTCCCAGATCTTTTGATTCTTAGCCTTTAACTCACATTTTAAGGAAACTGTCCAGAATGAATCCAAGGCCTTTCTTTTCCAATTGATCTTGGAGTTTTCGTCACCTCATATGTTTGCGTATGTATATAGGAAGGGTTTATCCTTAGAGGTCTCCAACACTGAATTTTGGTTGTCAACTAATTAGTCAAGCATGAGACAGTGGATTCCTTAAACAGGACCACAAGCTGTCCAATATAGACAAATATCACTGAGAGTTACAGCACTAAAGCTCTTTTTTTCCCAGTAGCTAGGGACAAAGTATAATTCCAGATTTTTACAGGAGGAGAACCTGGGGCAAGAAAGCTGAATCTTGGTGCCAGGAGGGAGTAAAAGAGAAACCTCAGACAGGCACTTGCCTCTGGAATAGCTTGCAGAAGATTGCAAAGAGCAACTTTGCAATCAGCATTATTTTAAATACGACTCTATGCTACTAAAAATATTTCTTGGTTGCTAGGTTAAATTAGAGTTTTATGAATTCTTATCATTATCATGAGACAAAAAAAAGCGGATTAACACAGAAAATGTCAATTTCATAGCATGACAGCTAGAATGGACCCTAGCTCTGATTATTTATTAATATTTACAATGAGGAAGAGTTTAAAGGAGTTCTTTATGTGTGAGACTTTTTGAGATTTCAGAATAATCTTGTGGTAGGTTATGCAGCACTGTGTGTTCTTATTTTGTATATCTTTAAGAAACAGAATATTGAAATAGACAATATGTTTATACTATTAAAAATAACATGTTGACAGTGCCTGTTTACTAAGGAATTTGAAATCTCTTGAAATATACTAGCCTTGTGTGCAGTGGCTTATGTGGTGAAGCATAAAAAAATCATGTTATCTGCAGCACACATGTAAGATGTACTGGACTACTGTATGTACTGGGGCATCTTATAATGTGCTTAAATGATGCACATTATAAGATCCTTTGATATGTGGTTGGTCTCTTGAGTGAAGGCTCGAAAGTAAAAATGAGCTCATCGTGTGCTGCTTTTCTCTTGAGTAAGGTGAGCTTGGAAGAATAGGAATATAATAAAGTACTGATTTGCTCTGGTAGTGCTTTCTTTTTTTAGGTAAATTATTACAATTGTATTAAGTCAGTTTTCCTTGAATTGCCAATCCTTTCAGCAAAGACTGGAGTGGAGATTGCTTGCATTTGTGGTAGGAATTTCTTTCTTACAGGTTTTCGCTCACTGACTGTAAAGTACTTCTCAGTTTTGTACCCGTCTCTGTACTGTGTCTTGTCTCTTAAAATGTGGTTCAGGTTTGCTTGGAGTAAAGTCAGTACATTTATTTCTCACCTCTCCCACTCTTTGAGGGCATAGTCACCTGCATCAGGGATGAGCTGATCAGCTGTGGACAGATGGCAGGTCTGCCTCAGCCTCCTGAGCAGCTGCCTCTGCTGACAAAGATGCCCTGTGTCTCCTCAGCTGAAAGGAGAGGGCTTGAGAATCATTGAATATTTAATATGACATGAAGGGAAGAAGTGGTTTTACAGCTTACTTCTGGTGATTAAATCAAATAAATTCCCTTCACATGTATTTTATTCCTTGCTTGACTATTTCTTGTTTTGGAGAGGAGGGGCAGCATAGGCTGTATTCTCTCCTTCTTTTGCTCTGTCACACAAGCACCATCCCCTTCACCCAGCTCCTGAGACGTGTATAGAACTTTAGGTTCAGGTCTTTCTTTCTGAGAGGGGGGAGGTTGTATAATTTTGACTAATCTGATTGTATATTCTGGCTGTTAGAGGTTTACCAAAGTTGGGTGAAAAGTCAGAGTAGTGTGTTTTATTATGTGGGTTTTTTTTCTCCCTTGTAGTCCCCAGAGATGCAGGAAGCATTGCAAAGGTGTGGTTGAGATCTGAATAAAAATGCTCTGACACTTGCTCACTACTGTCTTGTCAGTGTAGATAAAGTTTCAGCTCATCAAAACACCCCTGCAGGCAAGAACAAGACAGCTTTTCTCTCCAGTCTACTGCTGAAAAGGCTTTAACAGAGTGGAAGCCAGTAAATTAACACTGGCTATTACCAGGTTGAGGAGTTTTGTTTCATACTTAATTTTGTAGTGTTTGGATAGGAGGATGGTGGTAAAATCTTCCATGACGTGTTTACTGGGCTACCCAAAACTATATGCAGGATGAATATACAGAGAAATAGAGAATTTGGTTTAGCTGCACTGCCGTCGTTCTTGGTGCTGATTTTATGGATGCTAAAGTTTACATTTTATTAGACCAGTCAGGTGTTAGATATGACCCTAGAGCAATCAACCAGCTGGTGCCAATTGCCTAATACTCTCCTTTTAAGCCCCTTGCTGGGGACAGTTAAGGCTGCTTAGGATAAGAAATATGGCAGTGTCCTTCACAGAAATGTTTCCCCTTTGATTCAAGACCCCTTGAATATTTTGGTGTCTGTCATCTGTGCAAGAGGGATGAATGTTACATCAGGTTGCACTGAGTTAATGAGTGATGTATGGGGACAGTCAGAGGATGCGTGTTGATTTAGGTTATCACCTCTCTTCACACACTGGCTGCAGAATGAAATGGCTCTATTAGGGAGAGAAGACAATAAATGAAAATTTGGATTGCTGTTTCTTTCCCTTAGATGTAATATACAACTGTCTCCCACTTCCTTGGTGTAAGATCATCATATTGTATGAGATGTGTGGATTGTTCTGGTGGCTTGGTGAGGAATTAGGTACAATGAGGAGAAAATTAAAAATTTCCATAGGAGGCAAAGTTTTGTAAAGTCCTGAAGAGGAGGTTTGCGACTCTCAAGTGCCGAAGTGTGAGCCCCTTCAGCAACTATATATGCTGGAGTGATAGGAGTGAGGAAAAACAAAAGAGAAAGTAGTGGCTGTCTGGAGAGAGTAACAGGAGAAAGGTGTTTAATTTGAGCCGAGATTTTAGTCTTCCCCTTCAATATCATTCCCATTCATTCCCATGAGAATGGGAGAGAAGAATTTTTCTTATCCTATAATCTTTAGTGATATGATGATTTACATTGGAGTGCTGTTGCTTCCTGGACAGGTAAAGGTTAGTCTTTGGAAAAAGCACTAATGGGAGAAACTCAGGTAGAGTCAGGTGCTTTTGTTACACACATTGTTATGCTTGTTTGAAAAGAGCATGAAAGTTCTGTTTCCCTCAGTAGAGTAAGAGCTGCACAGCAAGAGCTCCCGGCTCTTTTCTTTACCACGTTCTCACCTTCCAGTTCAGTCCCAAAGCCTGATCTCTGACAGTTTTTCATGGGTCACATTGCTGTTCCTACTGTGGCTGAGTCTAGGTTCTCGGCCTTCTTGCTCCCTTTGCTCTCTGTTTCTCTGGTCTTTTGACATCCTTTTTTTACAGACACACAAAACCTTTGAATATAATATCCAGTGAACCACCTTCACCCATGGCATGAGCTGGAAGGAAAAATGTTCATTGAGTACAGAGATTCATCAAAACTACTTCCATTCTGTTCAACAAAGCATAAGATTTTTGTGGTCCAGATTAATTTCTCAGTTCTCTTTCAGGTGTTAGTGCAACCCTAGTCAGAATACTCGTTCTGGCTGTTCTGGTTCACCCACTTCTGAATGCCAGGAAGGGGTGAGGTGGCAGAAGTTCATGAAGTCCATAGAGAGCTTTGGGAAGTCAGGCTGGAAATTGCTGCAGAATGAGAAAGCTGCTACATGGATGAGATGAGGTTCTGGTAGCGTGAACACAAGGACCACAAGAAAAACAGAGGCCCCTTCCGTGCTAAACAAATTACCTCAGGAGAGCGCAGTGAGCATGACCTTGAAATGAGCATATGACTCCATGAAAATTGTGCTGTAAAGAGTAATCATGTACTAGCCAGTTTATTGTAAGAAATAACACCAGAAGGGCTGTAGAAGAATTTCTAAAATGATGTTCTGATGAGCCTTGTCTCTTATAAAAGATGCAAGTTTGAGGGAGTTGTTACAGTGGGTAAATTAAAGAAGATTTTCCAATATTGAACAAATATGTCATGTGCCCTTTTCTCCTAGAAGTTTGGCTGATGAATCAGGTTTATGCTAGTATTTTCTTTTCCCCTTATAAATGCATCAGTCTGATTTCCTGTGTATGTATATAATCAATTTCTCTCTCTCACTCTCTTTTTTTTTTCCTTTGTAGATTAAAGGAAGAAAATATATTGGTCTGATTGTTTCTATGAAAAGTGCAATAAAGCTGATCATATGTTTTTTTCATTTGTCTGTATTTTTTGTCTTTGAATTGTACTACTTTGCAAAAGAATAAATGAAGAAAATAGAGGTGGAAAATTTGGTCTGAAATCCTCTTGGTGGTTTTGGTATTTGTCAGAGGTAGTCCTTGCAATTTGTGCAGGCTGTGTTTGTTACACTAGATGAAGAAAATGCCCACTTTTATTATTTTGCTGTTTAATCCTAGACAAGATCAGGGGTGGCACTTTTTTAACAATTTACAAAGGTCTGTCTCCCTGGGTGTATTTATAGATTTATTGGGTAGTCAGCAAATGGATCACTGTAGACTAGCAGAGATTTGATCATATTCCCTTATCTTTGCTTGCATATCTTACCTGTGATGCTGAAGGAAGAAAAACAAAGAGGAAGTGTTTCTCCAGCTCTGGAAAGCCATAAAACTTCCTTTATATGAAAGAAATTTCCAGAATCCTACTGTCTGATATTGTACTAAATTTATGTTAAATACTGTATTTTAAAGCTGGGCCTGAGAGTTGCTGGTGCCTAGCATTTCTGGGAAATGATAAAAATGTTATACTGGTGCAAAATTACATGTGTCAAGATGTTGTGGTATCCATAAATCAAATCTTCCTTGACCTACATTATGATATTATGTAATTTTCATGTACTCTACTCCTGTAATGCATTTGGAAATTTTGTTAAACTTTTCTGACATCTTTGAAAATGAGATAGAAATAATGTAAGCTTCTTGAAATGTACAAACACACAGAGCTCAATTTTGCTCTGGTCAAGGAGGTAAATTGATATGAAGGGAAAATGTTGCATGAAACTTTTTCTTTCACTGAATTCTGCTCGAGTTCTCCACCTGACCACTTCAAGGCAATTTCAACTGACACTTCCCCTTATTTCTGGATTATCGTATGGACGTAATTGCTTGCTCCTATTAACACATGGTCAGGATTTTCAACTCACCTCATTTTCTAACAGAAGCAATATAATGATGTGCCTTTCAGTCCTTCAACCTTCAAGTCATCAAGTATTTAGCTCATTAGTGGTGTGATTCCCATCTGAATATAAGGAATGGTTACTGATGGATTGAAGTGGTAGGGGTTAACTTTTCATCACAGAAGCCTGAGGAAATGAAATGAATTTCACTCACATTTTTTGCAAGCTTTGTTGCTCCTATTAGAAAGACATAAAAAAAATCTTTGTCATGTACATTTGATATACACTAGCTTGGAGCTGGAAGTTCAAGAAGGCATATGAGAAAATTATGGGAGGTGGGGTGTGGTTTGTAAGCATTCCAGACCGGGGATACACAGATGAAAGGTTTAGGTCACCTCAGCATTTTTCTTCAAGATTATTTTCTTAAAAATATAGTCACTGATTTAAAATATGCAGAAAATGGTGCCAAAGCTGAACACAATATTGCTGGTGCCAAATTACTAGTGCCAAAGAAAATGTACAATAATTTTCCTCCATCTTCTGGCCAAAGTCCAAGTTTAGTCTCTGTCACGTTTGTCTTATTTTGTGGTGAGAGCATATTTTTGGCTCATATTCAGCCTAGTCTCCACTGCAATTCCCTGATACTATCCAAGAGATCAAATTTCAATGATATTTAGGTACTTTAAGTGTATTTTGGACTACTGTTGTTACTAGAATAAAGTTAGTAAAACCCCACTAGACTTAGATGAGGGAGGATGCTTTTCTTTTTTGTCTATCCCTTTGCCAGAAATTTTCTTGTTGTAGTATTGTATTTGAGTTAATTCACCATCTGTACTGTAGAAATACTAAGCATTATAAGTAAAGTCTATATTTATAATCCCTTACAGAAATGATGCCTCAGTAGTGTTTTAAAAAATGAACATCACTGTAATGGAAGGCAGCAATGACATTAAGAAATTTCCCTAAGTGATAGACAATACACATTTGAGTTTATGGCAAGGCTACACATGCTGACCACTTGCTGTTTAAGTCTTCCAGTTAATAAATGGATTGTTCAATTTATATTCATGTGCATTTCAGCATCTGTGCAGAGATTTTTCATGAGGAGGACTAGCCCTCATATTGCCTTGGTTTTGGTTTTTGTGAAAGTTTAAAACAAATTATTTGGGAAGTATTCTTTTTAGGATCTGAACTTTCAGCTTTTGCTGGTTGCTCATAGCCATCCTAGCCTACCTATTCTCTTGTAGAGGCACAAATAACTTATCTTTCAACATGAGCCCTTTGATTAGTCCCAATAGTTTAAAGGGAATTGCTAAAATGATAAGATTTCTCCCTGGACAGCTCTTCTACTTTACAGAGCTTTCCTGCTTCTGCAGAATTTCATACTATATATCAAGTGCCTGAAAACAGAGAAGCGATGATGTAACACCCTACCTGGTCCCAGTCCCCATAATGCCTTGACTGGCCAGTAAATTTAAACGAGGCCTCAACGAGCTTTGGGAAAAACCTGAAGATACTGATAGTCCCCCCAGGATAAATCTTTAATACTACATAAAGGGGTCATGGAAGGGATAGAGAATTCCTCTCCCCCCCATTCTTTTTAAATCCAGGGATCTCTTGTCTTGAGCAGCTAAAAAAGCCAACAACTTGAAAACTATATTAATAATTAAGACCCAGATCCTGAAAAAGACCCTTGGTGAATCAAACTCCTCTTTCTCTCAATAGTTCATGATTTGAAATATGTTTCTGGCTGAAAACAACAGCACAAAACCCTCACTAAGAATAGGAAGTTGCTGCAGAAATGAAACTCCCTTTCTGGCTTACAGGGCTATGTTTTCCTATGCAAATGCAGCAAACCCCAGAAATTAGCAATGACTGCTAAATTAACACACTTGAAGAGCTTGGCTGGTCCTAATAGGCAGTCAAATGGTCTTGTTACATTGTAATGGTGCCAAGCTAATTGAAGTGATTACTGTTGCTCATGAGCAGCCCTTTTGAAGTAGAAGTCTTTTAAATTATCCATAGACGTTAAATGTCAGACACTATTGTGTAATTATACTTTGTAAACGCTGAATGTCATAAGGCATCACAGGTAATTGAGGTTTACAGAGAAGAGCTTTATCTAAACCTAATTGGGCATCAACTCTTTGTCACTATTTCTAAACCTAATTGGGCATCAAATTTTTGTGCCAGGGACACTCCAACACCTCACTGCAGGCCTTCCTCCATCGTTACCAGCAGAGAAATACATATCACAGCAAATCTGACCTTCCAAACCCAGGACCTCTGACAGTCCAACCTGTACAGCCTGTCAATCCAAGAAATGGAAATTTTTACGGGGAACCAGACCTCTACATTTCACAGGTGTGGGGCATCAGTAGCTGACAGTGATTTCCCAGTTCATCTGTATGCTGGTTTCAGTTGTCACACTACGAAGCCACTACAGTAGTCAATGAAAGCTTTGAAATGCATGAAGAGCAGAACTTGGCTTAGTAATATGTGTATTTAATTTTTTTCCATTTACATGGTTTTTTTTATATAATTACTTCTTATTATTTGAATTCCTAGGAGAAGTTATGATTTATAGTATAGAAATCTGTTTTACAACAGAACCTCTGCCTTTTACTCCTGTCATTTAACCTGGACACAGCTATTAACTCTCATGAGGATTTCTTCCAGATAGATACATAGCTGCCTACAGAAGGGTTCTGCTGGGATCATTCATGTACTGTGATTGGTTGCATAAGTATGTCTGAATTTTATACCTGGCACCTTGATATCCTTTCTAATTACCCCCTCCATCCCTCCCACCCCACTCCCAAATCCAAGAATGACAGTTATGCAATCTTTACTCTCAGTCGTTCACTCACATCTCCAAAAGAATTCTATTTAACAGACTTTAGAACTCTAACTTTATTCATACAGAGTCTTATTCAAAGTTTACTGAGATCATTGATTGCTTTGCCCCTGAATTCAATGCATTTGGTTTTCAAACCCATTAAAGCAATCAGTATAGTCAGTGACTCACTTGTCAGAAGATGTGAAAGTCCAAAAACTGCTTACTACTGCCACTTCTGCATAATTTTGTTTCACAGTCTTCTTTGCATGTTTTTGTCAGATGCTGGTGAGTAGACAGTGTTGAAAGTGCTTGTTACAGATAATGATCTTACATCTGCTTTTTATTAGTTAGTTTTAATAGTGTGTTGTGACTCGGGAGGAAATTCAGGCACTTGTGGGATGAAACTCACTTTGTTAATGTGTATTTCATTGTAAAGGTGCAGAGGAGTTTTCTAAGACAAAAAAATTTGATCTCAGAATCTCAGTCTGCTTGCAAAGGAAGAGTTTTCACTGGTTACTGTAAATATTTTCACTTTGTTTTATCATATTATTTTATATTCAGAAAACTCTGACTTTTATATCAGACAAACGATAATACAGAAAATGTTCACTCACTTGGAAAAAAGGTATAAAGGTGTCCTGTAACTTTTTTTTTTTCGATAGTTCAGATCCTTTTTTACTCTCTTTTGTTTTGGTGGTGGTGGTTTTCTTGCGGTGATATAATTACAGAATTATTTTCCTTTAGCTTGTCTGTATAGTTGCATTTTAGAGACATAAAAGAATATGAATTTCACTTCTGGACAAATCCACTGAATTAAATTGTCCCACAGAATGTAGCAGAACTGTAAAACAATAAAAGGAAACACTGTGAAATGCATCAAGTGCATATCCAGTTATATTTGAGATCTATCACTTTGATGTTTGATTTAGTCCTATCGTCTATGTGTTTGATAGCCTCTGACTTCCTCTTTCTCGTATAAAATCATATACATGTCCTTTCCTGGGGTGTGCTGAAGACTGTTGTCAAAAAGGCGTTTCATTCTCACTTGTCTGCAGCAATCCTGACATGACTGCTAAAACATCAGAAAATGAAATTAAACCTGATGGCTGTGCTGTCCCCAAAGGGCAGGGAACTTGATTTCACTCAAGGCAGAACACACTAATCCACAGCATTAGCAGCTTGCCAAGGCTGTCTCAGTCAGTGCTTGTCTCTGTCAGGAGTGGGAATAGGGAGAGCTATACATGGAGGTGGTGGGTAGGACAAGTTTGATCAAATGAAATTGGTGATAACCAAAGAGATTATCTATAAACTACATTTTGCAAAGACCAAAAATAAGTCATAGAACTGAAGGAACAAGAAAAAAAGAACTAAAAACATTGATTTATTTTTTCTGATTTGAGAATTTAGCTTCCTTTTAAGATTTTTAATTTAAACAAAGTTAATAGTTGTACAATTATTTTCTTCTGGGATTGATAAATGCTGAAAATAGTGGTGATTTCACTGCTCATTTTTAAACAAATTAACATTTATTGTGAGAGAACAAATACACACAGAAAAGATATTCTAGTGAAAAAACTTACTAGGGACACACAAGTATTTCCCAAAATAAAGGTGATATCTCAAAATATTAATTTTGAACAGATGACCCTCCACCCCCAAGGGTTGCAATAACAACAGGGTTGTCATTTGATATGTATCCATTATACCCAACACCTTCAGCTGTTACTGTGGAAAGGTCTGGCCCTTTCCAGCAATGCTGGATTTAGGTGAAACATTATGTTTTTTGCAAAGGACACCATAGTTTTTATTGCAGATGTTAATCTGTCAACAGAATTGAGACAGATGACTCACACCATGACCTTGACAAAGTTTCTTTTCTTTCTAATGTTTTGACAATTCTATTTTCTTGGATCAATTTTTTAGTTTTAGCATTTTTTAAAGGAGTGCAAGATGCATCACTCTTCTGTTTCTGTCATCTGACTTATTCAGTCTCTTTATTTGCAATACAACCGGCAATATCTGTATTAAATATTCAATACTAGATATTGTATGAGTGACTTGCTCATCCTTTAATGTCAGCTCAAGCAATTCTCTCCTAATTTCCATTGAGGAGGCTAATGTATGTTCCTATTTCTTGTAAAAATATTTGCAGACAACAGAGTTAATAGAAGTATTATAGAAATATGAAAAGTCCATTTATTCTTGAAATAAAGCATTTTACCTTTTGGTCCTCATCTAATGTTTCCCCTGCATCTCTTGCCCTGTTTCCCTGTGCCTCACTCGCTATCTCTCAGGAATTCTCAGAGCAGGCCTCATACACGCTCTTATTCTCTTCACTAAATTTAAGATGAAATTGAAAGAATGTTCTGGACAAAGACTTCCAGAAAGGGATTAGAAGTAGTTAGAGGAGGGAAGTGAGTTAGAGGAAGGGAAATTGCAATGCATGAAAGAGAAGAGCCCTATTGAAGCAGACTGAGACAAGCTGATAGAAGCACTGTGCAAGCAAAATGTTTGTGGCAACCAGTACCGAGCAAAATAGCCTCAGGACTTGCTGATTTCTTCCAGAAGTTCTTGTACCTAACACTGACTCCTGTAAGAGCTACATGTACTGCTTGCTCCATGTGTGGAAGGGCGGTGGCCAAGAATTGTTAGTGCTTGTAAACTGCTATGCTTTTTGTGCTGGTGGGTATAATGCTATAGGTGTGGTAATGTGTGCATAATTTCCCCTCACTGATGAGTAATTTTGCAGAGACAGCCTGGAACTTGTGGGTTTTTTGTTTCATTGGGTTGGTTTTTTTTGTTTTTTTTTTTTTGCTTTTCCCCCCCTTTATAATTTTCTCTTTTATTTGCATTCAATTATTTGTTTTTATTTTATTTACAATTTTATAATGGAATTTATTTTTGGCAGATGAATATTTCATAAATGAATTATGTTTAAATGTTTAAAAATGTTTGGTTCTTTCAGTAAACAATTTTAGCAGCACAATAACACCATCCAGAGATTTTGTCTGGTGGACAGTACACACACACCTAAGCTCTGTTATTATAAAGGATCCCAGCTATTTCCACAGGACACACTGCAGTTTCCTGTGTCAAGCTGACCTCTTCTGTAAGAGTTATCTAGGCTGCATGTGGTGCAGTCAGACACTGACCTTGCACTGTTCCTTTGGAAACAGCTTCACTTTACTGCCTGAAAAATGACTACTAGAAATCCCTCTTTTGTTTTTTAACCTTTTTATCAGTGATACCATTTTCTTGTCCTCACTTTTGCAAAGCACCCTTGACACGTGTGAAGTGAAGCAATACTGGCTCATCTTTTGGACTGCAGATGGTTTTACAGATTTGGATGCTTTTGTCACAAGATACTTGGACCATTTCTGAGGCTCTTGGAGGCGAAGGATGGTGTCATACCCCAGCAGCAGGTCTGGCTTAGCTTAGGCTTTGCAGTCAGCCATGTGAAAGATGCTCTTTGATCTCACTGGAGATGTGCTAAAGCCCAGCGTGAAAGAGTTGACTGATCTCCTGGAGAATTATGCTCGTTGTGTATCTTACCAGCATATCCTCCCTGAAGTAACATACGGGTGGTTTTATTTCAGCAATAAATCCTGACATGTTTCTAGGAATCACTGTCCTTTGAGTGAGGCGGTGGTGAAAATTCAGGTGAAAGTGGTTGAGCTTAAAACATCTTCCAAGTGGTAGAGAAGCTGACTTTTACATCCTGGACATCTGACTCAACTGTTGGTTGATGTTTTCAAAAGTTGATTCCTCATTTCTTTGCAAGTTTTATAATTGATACATAAAATATACTACGTTCTGCCAAACTCTGCTCTGTAGGAATAGATTGTTTAGATTTCACTAGTAAATATAAAGCTAAAGCTACGCTAAAATTAGCAACAGCCTTGCCTGAATATAGGTAAAATCACAACATGCTCAAGCACCCTTAACAAGTAAATATTTTGTTATTTGTATATTGTTAATTGATCCCTGCAGTTATCACTTCGTTGCTAATTTAAAAGAAAACAATGTGGGAATTACAGAAATTGATAGGAACCTGGGTATTTAGCTTGACTTAATACCATAAACAAAGACAGGAAGAGAACAGATGGTTTGTATCCATGGTTGATATCCAGCCCAGCTGGGATCACTTTCTTGTTGAGATGAAAAGAAAATAAGTTGAGGTACAAGCAGGGTAAACCATTGCCATCTGGGTCAATTCTTGTGGTAACTATAAAGCAACCACTCCATACATCCTTGGTTTATCCTTCCTGTTTCCTCACTTATCAAATATTTATTGTCAACAACGGGCAGTTCTGTTTGCACACATTGCAATTGGATAATGAGATAGGTTTACTTCTGTTATTGATGGTGAGGGCTGATGGTATGAATAATTTCCTGTTTTTTTAAATGGGAATTGAATTATTGATGCTTCATTTAGGCGGTGATAAAAGTATTAGTATGTTTTGCCATGGCTGTAGACTGGTAGTAGTAGCAGCCAAGAAGACACTTGCAGGTAATAGGCCAACTCTATTGTGTATCTGGAGTACAAACTGGAAATCTGTTCCCATGAATACATTGATTATGGATTTACTGCTTTACAAATACTGCAAAATTTGTCCTGATATCTCTGCAGTTGACATCACTGCTAGTAGAAAAAAGACTACTCTGTTGTGTATTGAAAGAGCCTTGAATATCTTCAGAGAGTTTATCTGAACTTTACAGATTGACAAATTTTAAACTTCTAAATTCTTGACTATTACTATAATAACAGGGTGATTTGAGTTTCTGCAATTCTGGTTCTAGGATTTATCTTTTTTTATTTTTCCTTTTTTTTAAATTTTTTTCCCACCCTATTCAAAACCACTTTACATTTTAAAAACATAAGCTACACAGAAAGAGTGGCATTTGCATGAAATCTTTTGAAAGAAGACATGCTTGAGATAGAAGTAGTGGCTGAGATTCCCTTCTAGTACTCTAACGTATGATATTAATGTCCCTTGCCAAATGTAAAAGGTTGAAATGAAACCTTCTCTACCCCATTTGCATTTCTTCACTTGCTACTTGCTGTACTCTTCTCTGTCCTATTTCTCAGTTCTTCAGTAGACTCAAATTCCCTCCTGCTTTCCCTAATCCCAGTCATCCCATCAGAGCATGAAGCATAGCAGTGCATCCCAGGTCCACAAACCTCCCTTGGCTGCAGTGTGAACCAGGTTCTTGGAGAAATGGCAAGATAGTGGGCTAGGAAATTTTAAAAAATACACATTTTCCTCCTCAGATCATGTTAATAAATTTCAGAAGTGTCATGCATCTCTTAAGTCTTCCTGCCAGCCTTCATTTTTTGAACTGTGGGATGATGGGTAGGAGCCATTACTAAAAGTTTTGTGCAGTGTTTCTCATGATCAAATACAGAATCATGTAAAAAGTTGAAAAAAATAGAATAAAGAAGATCTCAGGCCAATTATTTTTCTACAAAATACTTTATGTGACAACAGCAGCAGCCCCCAAAGGGCAGCATGTAACAACAGAGCCTAATTAGAATGATTTCAGTATAATCATTAACTAGCATCTAACACCTACGAGAGTATTTCTGTTTAAACTAAAACATGACCTGCATGGTGGAGAGGCCTTGTAAACTGTCGATGAAATGAAAAATGTGACAGTAAAGGTCAGAGCTGTGCTCATTTGAATTTCAAGCAGGAAGCAGGCTCCTCAGCCAGCATATACAGGAAGAGTGGTGGCTCTTTCCATAGGCTCTCTTTGCCAACAGTAGCTGTTGGAGAAATCCTCCAGGACTAATTACTGGGGCTGCAAAACAAGTATTGTTCTTTTGTCTCTTTTTCTGACCTGGTGAAATGCAAGGGTCCTAATTATATTGTGTCAAAGATGTGGTTTTGTTTTCCACTGTCGTGTGAGCAAAGGTCACTAGTTAAGAAAACCGAGTGGCACCTTACATCTCTCTCTATCCACCTGCTGACAGCTTCCTTGATACCGCTGCTAATCACATCACCTTACTGGAGAAACAGGGGAGGGAGAGCTTGCTAATAAACTCACCTTCCGGAGAGAACAAGGCTAACATATTGTGTTCCATTGGACCATGTAAATGCAGCTATCAAATCAGTGAGATCTGATTTGATTTGCAAGTCTCTGGTGAAATTTAAGAAGACAAAATTGTAAAACATTCCGTAAAAAGAACCCCAAAAATATTAAAACATTTTTAAGGAAAGAATTTAAAAAAGCAGGAGTAAAACATAACATTAAAAAAATGGCAGAAAGAGTGATATTTATTCATTTTGGACCATTGCAAAGAGCTCTGTTAGCAGAATTTATCTTCTAAAAAAAAGCAGGAAAGCTAGTGCATTTAATTATGTTCCTATTTCCTTTTGTGACTTTTAAGGTGCTGTATGTACAAAGACAGCTTTTAACAGCTTTGAGGAATTGATGAAGCTATACATTTAGTATGTAAGCCTTGCTATGCTGAACCTTACTTGTTTTTCTTCCCATCCTCTGAGCTTCCTAAGCTTAATTTTGACTGGCCTTTTGTTTCCCTTTTTCCTCTTCAGAGTAGTTTGGGGTTTTTTTTTGTGACCCTTCTTTACTTTCTAAAAATTTCCTTATATACTTCTCCTTTATTTTTTGTTTCTCATTGCTCATGTCTTTTTTTGTTTTCTCTTGAACTTTGGAATAAAAGTAATGCTTGTGAAGTGATGTGACAGCTGCTACAGATATCCTTGATGACTTCACAGAAAAAAGCAAAGCAGTAGCAGATTATGTATAACAAATTTCTTTCCTTTCCTTCATTATCCCAGTTCTTTGCTGTCAGAGTAGCTCTGGCTTGTCTTCAAATGGCAGATGACAAATTGTACATATATTAATTATTCATTTATTTGTGTCTCAGCTAGTTAGAGTAAAATAGACTCTACGCAAATTGGCACAAAATATATATATGATATTATGTTGTAACCAGGAAGCATTTCTGGCATCAGACATCACCCAGCACCGTGTAGCTGTTTGGTGATTTCAGGTGCACTAAGAACAAAACATGAACAGAAGGGCAGGCCCTCACTGTAAGCTGTTATGTTTAATCACCTGTTCTTTTCCTTTCTGGAGAACTTTGTCCATTGAACGTTGCTGCAGAATGCTTAGCTCTACATCCACAAGAGGGGGAGATAGCATAATCTTTCTTGAAGTTGGTGTAAGTCTGCTGATTTTTGGTGTTGAGGGTCTTGTCTTTCTAGTAGACAAAGTAAAGAAAATTCAAAACTAAGTTACCGCAGTAACAATTCAAGACTCTTCCTGTCGCCTGCTGCTCCATTGTGGCTGGTTGTAAAACCCTCAATAGCAAGTTATAGACTTGGGTGTAACATCTGTTTGTGACAGATTACTGAGGAGCATGAAAAGTTGTGAGGAAAAATTATATTGTACTTTAAACAATACTATTTTCTGTGCATTTAACCTTCAGCTTTGTTACAGATTCTCAGCTTCTGCCTGTCTTACCGCCTAGAGAAATCATTAGGCTAGTGACATTTTGGTAATTTTACTCAAAGTACATTGTTTTCACAAATAATCCATATTCCAAACAACCAACAGCTTCCTGTTTGTGTCTTAACTTTTCTCCTTCCACTTGTGCTGGATTACTTCATGGCCATGAAGATGTGTGACTGCGGGGAATTTGGAAGTACTGGCTGTAACTTTGTATTAGCCTAATGTTGTGGTTAGATGCTGGCTAAGCATCAGCTGCTCACAAAAAACTATTCATTCCTTTTCCTCTACTAGAGGAAGGTTGAAATGAACCTTCAGAGAAGGGGAAAATAACTCTAAAGAGTCCATGTTGAGATAAGGATTAGGAGAAATCACTAAGGGCAAAATAGGCTCAAACTTAGAAAGTAAAAGAAAAATTTATTGTTAACAGAATTAAAAGAGGGTAATGAGAAATAAAATAAAATTTTAGAACACTTTATTCTTCCCAGTCCCTCCCTCTTTCTCACAGATAGTGCAGGGAGACAAAACATGAGGTTTTTGTCAGTTTGTCACTTCTAATTTTCTTCTGTTTGTTTTGTTTGTTTCTTTTGTTGTACTGTGGGGTCTCCCTGTCAGGGGAGACACTTCTCTGTGAACTTCTCCAATTTGGTTCTCTTCTCATGAGCAGCAGCCCCAATCAATCTGGTGCAAATGTGAATGCTTCTCACAGGCAAAACAGGATTCCCAAAACTGTTGCCTGTGTGTCTCTTGTCTGTGTGAGGGCATATTCCTCCTTTTGGCATCCACTCATTCTGTTGTGAGAGCGGACCTCTGCATCTCTCGTGGATCCAGTGAGCTGCAAGGGGACAGCTTTCTTAACTATGGTCATTTACCACAGTTTGCAGAAGAAAATTTTGTCTCTGGCACTGGGAGCACTTCTTCTCCCTCTTTCTTTATTGACCTCAGCGCCTCCATTTTTGTTCTCCTCAGTTGTCTTCCCCTTTTCCTTTTCTCTGACTTGGAAGAAAATTTTTGTCAGTAAGTTTCTTTGTTCTCAAGTTCTATCAGCTGAAAAGCTCTCATGGGGTTTTGCAGTGCTGAAAGGCTGATCTCATCTGTGCTCCATGCCAAAGAGTCACTCGCAGTGTTTCTGCTACTTGGCCACGTGGCCCGCCGGCACCGTGTGGGCAGTTCTGGCCACCATGGTGCTGGCACCCTTCAGCTCCTCTCTTGATGTGGGGCACCAGCAAGGAGATGCCACTACCGCTGTCCCTGGCCTTCCGCCCACAGCACAGCTGGCTGAAAGCAGCCAGGCAGGCACAGTTCCCTGCAGATCCTGCCGAGATGTCTGCAGCCATGGCAGCCATGTGGCTGTGTGGGAAAGAGAAGCTGCTGCCACCCCTGCCTTTCTGTCGGTGGCACGGCAGGCTGGAAGTGGCCAGGCAGGCACAGTTCACCGCTGGCCATGCTGAGGTGGCAGCAATCAGGTGGCCCTGGCCACGGTGTCTCCTCATCCCTCGGCAAAGAAGAACTTTTGATTTCCTTCTTAAATGTGGCATCACAGAGGTGTAACTGACTTCTCTCATTGGCCTAGCAGCATGTCTATCCTTAGAGCCAGCTGGAGATTGGCTTTGCCAGGCATGGAGGAAGCTTCTCATAGAAAATCACTTCTGTGGCTAGCTTCTTTGCTCCCCACCAAAGCCCAAGCCATGCAAAACCCATGCACCTATTAAATGTCATCAAGTTTTGGTTCTGCCATGTGAGTAGGATCTGACCCACTCTAACCTGTCATTGCTGTGATCCGTTTTTGTTGGGAGATGGTGAATTTTGCGCTGTTGCATGTGGCTGAACTCCAAATAATCTCTTTGTAGTATTAAGCCTTCAGTCTTCTCCTTAAATGTCTACTTCACTGAAAACTTCCTGCAAGATATATATCCTATTTCTCATTAGGAAATAAATATCTTTTATAAAACATGAAGTTGTTTTATGTGCTAACACGATGTTATTGTGAGCAGTATTCCTGAAAAAATTAACTTAGCCCATATAAATACTGTCTTTGCTTTCTAGTTTTTTTAACAACTAGACAAGATGTTTACATGTTGCTTTTGATATCCTGATGATTACCATTTGCCATTTATGGATTTATATTAATAATTCTAACTTTACAGAACTTTTTAAAATGCAAAGGGTAATAATTAGAAACATATGACTAGCAAGAATGTCAGCTGTACATATCGAATATTCAGTATGGCTGGAGTTTTATAGCTGGTTTTGAATTTTTGCAAAGATATGGGAGTATGTGGTAAAAATAAAAAGAACCTTGCAGAGTATTGTACTTCTGTAAAGCCTTTTCTGCAGCTCTGCTACAAGTGTCAAGAGGCACTGCAATTCTTCTTTATTTGCCCAGCACAAGGACATATCCTTCTGACAGACTTGTTGTTTGACCACCATAAGGAAGATTTTCATTGTCTTACAAAATTTTTGATGATTTTGTTTTGCCTTATGCTTCCTTATAGCAAGCAGAAATAGGGAATTTAATAAGGTAACATACAATATCTGTAAAATCTATTATTTAATATAAAATTGTGTCTTAAAAAATTCTCCTGCAGAGTTTTGCACAAAGGTCATCAGATCTGACTCAGGTGCTGTTAGTAGCATTTAATTGTCTCACTGCTTGACCCACAATGCTGTGGAAATAATATTTTGTTCTGTTTCAATGTTGCTTGGAAGGCCAGTTTCATGTGCCTCAGATGTCCTTTGTGAAGTGTTGGTATAGGTGGTGTGTGGGCCTAGGACTTTTTACATCCCCTATCATTAATAAGACTAGATTTTCCCTTCAATTTTGTCTAAATGCATTGAAAAATTAATGATTCGGAGTAGGAAAGAGTTATGGAATACTGATTGTTGGAGAAATGGGATTAGATAAGTATGAAAATTATGAAAAATCAGAAGGAAACAGAATTTAGGGAAATAGTGAATAATGTCTAGTTCTCTGTTTTCCTAGATGTACCTCTTGGTATTGGAGGAAGAGGTCTGGCATCTTCTGCTTGTGGTGTCTGCTGAGTCACCAGGATGAACGCAGCCTGGTTATCCCTGGTGCAAATACCCCCGAACCCACCCGTGTCAAGGGATGAAGACAGTGTCCACATGCAACAGTGCAGGAATGTCAGGGGATGTTGAAGAGGTGAATCTTGGTGTTGGATGGCAGACCTTGACTTGCAGAACACACTGCAAGCAGCAGTGCTACTGAGCTCTGGCCTCAGTTTTCTCTAAGGCCTGAAAAAGAGCAAGAAAGTTGTCAAAATTCAGTGTGCTTTAGTGTAAAGATCAGTATTGGGACTTTAGGAAGGAGAATCCAGCACCCCCAGTGCTGAGACAGAAATCACATTAAAAAGCTTTTGGTACTGACAGTTTTGGCCTGTATTGCCATAAAGAAAGTGAGCTTTAGGATATTGTACTGGGGATAATTTTCAGAATTACAGAAGAGTATCAGTCCAATTAAGTGGGCTAAATTTCTGAAAGAAATGTACCACCTATAGTTTGTTAATAAAAAGACAGCTTGCAAAACATTGTAACCACGCTTCTTTTAACAGTATTTTATAAATTTTAAGCATGTTTCTTTTATTTATTTTAAGAATAATTTCTTTGCTTAAAAATAGTACAGAAATAATGACAGAAGTGTCTTTAATTAAACGAAAGAAAATATAGATGGGATAAAGGATCTGTCCTTTCTTTACCTCATTGTCTTATGTTCCTCACTCCGATGATATTAACAGATTCTTGCTGTAAAAGAAATTGATTCTTAACTCCCAGGCAGGTCATTATAAAACAGGTTTTAAATCATTTGGTCTTCCCATTTCTGAAATATAGACTTCACTTTAATATACTCTCCATTACCAGCAATAAAAAGCCCATAATTTATGAAAAATGAGCTTTCTCTTCCATATGTTCTCTGATAAGTAGCATTTCTACTCCTCATTCACTTGTCCCACACCTGTTAACCTGCCAAACTGGTACTCAGTACATTGTGAAGATGCTGTTGCATTATTTCTGTTGCATAACCATCTGAAGGTTAAAAACCATGTTAAAGGCTGGCCTCTTGTTTATTAATAAATTCCATTTTTTGATTAAGTTGACACTGACATTTGATCATTCATGGAGGGGATGGATGCACTGGCATGTTGGTATGCCAGACTGCACACACCTTTGTCTTTACACATCACACTTAAAGGCAGGCAGGTAAGGTGCATGTAAAAAAATGTATTCTCTCCTGCTGGCAGTGGTGGTAATTTGCCTGGTCTATTCCTGCAAAGTCAACAGAGGCAGGGCAGTTTGGGATAGAACACATTTTCTGCAGAAGAGTGAGCTCACTTACAAGAGAGAGCCTGATGGCAGTTTACAAATTAAACTTCTGTGCATTTAAGACAATATGGCAACATTGGCAGTTAGTGCAGAAGAACGCTGTAAATCCCTTCCACATGTAATATTCCATTCCATTCCATTCCATTCTCCCTAAGAAAAAAATTTACCTGTAAATACATCTATGATTATATGAACATATCTTTGTGACTGCCAACTTGCTGTAGTATTCTGGACTCCCATGTTAGGACCATGGCCAGATCCTTCTCTCTTAATTTAACTCTGGTGGGGTTGTCAGGTACTACTTCAAACTCATGCTCTCCATATTTGTTGTTTTTAATCATCTTCTCAAAGTTTCTTGCAAAGTTGGACAAAATACCTTTTTTCTGAGTTAATTATCCAATCTGAAAAATTATTAAATCTATTCAACCTGCACTAATTTTGAAATTTTAACCTGCTCAAATTGAAATGAGATCAAAACGAGGTGGAATGAATTCCACAAAGAACAGATAATCAAAAAATGTTATAAAAAAGCAGAATAGGTATTAAATTATGTTCTTTAATCAGATAGAGGCATAGAATTATCTTATATGCAAACAACATTAGGAAAATGTTGATTCTTTAAGGTTATCAGTAAAGTGGATTTCATTTGATAAAGGAAAGTCACATACATTTATATTGCTAGAGAATAGTTGTCCACTGATAATTTCAGTATAATTCACATATGTTTGAAAGCAGTCATTTTCATATACTTGCAAAATGTGTATTTGCATAATGGGAATAAATAGTACGTGTGCAAGAGTGAAGCTGGAAGCTGAAGGTGGCATTCATGGGTAGGATACTGAAGATGATCTGCATCAAGAGCCACACAGTATAAAACTGCTCTCTAGGTTTCTCTGTTCCTTGTGCAAAGTTAAATAGAATGTAGTCAGGAGGGTGTGGTCATCAAAGACCTGATCTGTCTGGTTAAAGTTATGAGATCACTGGGCTTGCCCTTTACCTGTGCTGCAACAATAATATCTATACTATTTATACCATTTTCCTCTTTCCTCTTAATAGAATTTTTTATGCTATGGGAGACATAGTTGGAGGAGTCAAAACAAATCTCTCTATCTCAAATTTACTCTCAAGATAATATTTTAAAGATGCATTTCTGTGCTATTAGAAGTAGATAGATAACATGGTTAGTTTTTTCTACAATATTATGACTTAGATCTAGCCTTTTAAGATCATAGAGTCATAGATTATTTTGTGTTGGAAGGAATCTGTAAAGGTCATCTAATTTAAACCCCCTGCATTGAGCAAGGTATTTCCTGATAATTTCCAGACCTCACATGTTGAGGACTTTTATATCTCAGTTGCTCTAAAGTACATTTCTTTACAATTTGGTTTAGGTTTGATTGTAATACTTGTGTCTCTCTGCTCTGCTTTGCTGCTCTTTGTCTATGTCAGTGTATTTTAAAGTTTGCGTGTAAACAACTCTTCACCTATTTTTAAAGATGTGCTGGATTTAGCTTTGTCGTGGGCAACATGGAAATCTGTTGTGAAGATTCTTTCTGTGTCTATGTTAAACCATTTTTTGGCATACTTGCCAATGAAAATATTTCCAGTCATTTGTGTTTTCATTCAGGAACATCCTTCCATAGAAAATCTGCACTGTCTGTAACTCTTCCACTCTCCAATTACTAAGAAAGAAAAGAAAGAAAAGGCTGAATGTCAAAATAGAGTCCTATTTCAATTTTGCCAATCCAAAATCTCTGCTGCCCTCTGAATTTACAGGGTTGCTGGGTACCTGTTCTAGGTACTTAAAATTTGCAAAAAGTATTATGAAATATTTTTCCAGTGATAAACTGAGTCTGTTTATAGGCAGGAAAGCTTTGGAAAACACATTGAAGGTACATAGTGGCAATATTTAGACAAATATAAATCTGACATTAAGAAGACTACAAGATGTCTGGAGTTCCCTAGACATGTATTTCTCTTTCTGTCTCATAATTCTATCTTGGGAGACTATGAGGAAGGTCTGTATTTTTCCTGAAATTCCTAATATTTATAAGGAATATCTAGGTAGCTATATGTTTGAAAAGTCTAGACATGTTCTCTTTGCATATATTCACTGTGAACCAAAGTAAGGGCTTACTGTTCATGTAGGTGCAGTTTCCCATGGATTGCATTTATGATGGAAGCTTTAAATAGTAAATATGTATGTACTTCTATCTGAAAAATCTTGGGCAAAGCCAGATAATCCATAAATACTTCCCATGGTAGTGAGTAGGCTTGGTTTCCTGCTTTTACCCCAAAGACCTTCCCTACATTTTCAGCTCACTATCTTTTCATTGTACAAACTGATTTTTTTTTTTAATTAAGAAGCAGTGCTTTTATCTGCATCTAAGAGTTTCTGGCATGACCTTGGCATGCATTTAGAGGTATTTGAGGGAAAAACAGACAATTTCCTATTTCATTCTAAAATCAGACAATTTCCTATTTCACTCTATAATTCTGCTTCCATTTCTTTTGCTGATCAGGTCTCCTTTTGATCTTTCCATCTCCCTCATCACTATACCTTCTCTTCAATGCCTCTCATTTTCCTTCCTGTTTTTCTACTTCAGGAAGAAAAAGACACTTTTCAGACTCTTCAGTTCTTGATTTGCCTGATCACTCCTCCATTTCTGCTTTTTTGCCTTAGGACTGCATCTGTAAGACCTATTGTTTCAAAGTGCTCTATGACTTAGTTCTTGTCAGCACCTAATGTTATCTTACCCTGTGCTTGCTTTCAACCTTTGCTCCAACAAAGACTAGCAGTAGGTCTTCCTATCAGCTCTTTTCTCACCAGTCATTTCTCTTACATGAGCTATTGCCTGCTGAATAAGATAGATAATTGGAATCAGGGAATGTTTTCATCTTGTGATTTTGCAGAGCACCATGTACACTTTAACAACACAACGTAATAGACACTGTTGTCATAATAGACTGTCAATACTGCCTATACATTAAAAGGAAAATAGCAAAGCTACTGACAAGTTTCTGCTCCAAACTGCATTCTTACCAGAAAAGAAGAGTGTGATTTTGATCTTTTGGGCTACTATTTGTTTTACAACATCCACATTGTTAAAGAGGGCTTCTGCATTGCTTGGAATTCCTGAAAAGTTCTATTAAGAGAGATGGCAATGTTTAAATGCTTGATGTACACCTAGAAAATACTGTGTATTTGGCAGAAATAGAGTTCAAACTGTTTTTTAGCAAATATACTGGCACCAGCTTCAGCAGAAAGTGCTATCAAGGTTTAAAAAAAATAAAATTTCACATCCTGTCTCAAAACTGAAATAAGATTTCCAAACTGAAGCAGGACTATGCATCCCTCTATACTTATAAATAAAATATTTATTGGTTGAGAGTGCTGGTCTTTTACTTTAAATATTCCTTTCTTCTTCCACATATTTTTCCTCCTTGCTGATAATCTGCTGCAATAAACTTCAGGGGACAAGATGGCTTGTTTGCTTTTTGATTTAAGCATTTCAAAGAAAGACCTTTTAAAGAAATAGCTACATTGATTAATTTACCCAACATACCTCTGTGTTTGTAGAACACTTTTTTTGCTCTATCTGAATTTACAAACCTTCTTTCCTCTTTTGAAGGAATACTAGAAAAACAAAAGTGTTTTATTTTGCTACTTTTTACTTTCTAGTTGCATTGCTTCTTTGTACTGCCTGTCAAAGATGAAATATTAGTACATTAAACATAATTTCTTCTTTTGTTTTACAGGTGACCTGCTATTTTTGTTTTCTTTCTTTTTTCCTTCCTCAATTATACTAATTGCCAACTGTGTGCTAAATTTTGCAATCTGGGAGGGAATACGTAAAAGATGTGAACTCAATCCTTCTTGATCATTCTTGAGGCTCTACATGGATACATGTTTTGGGGCTATTCTGTGTGTTATGGATGCAGTAGAGGTGGCACAGGGAGTCTTGGGATTAGGTGGCCTTGGGAGTCAGTTTGTGTTTATTTTGGTACTATAGTGGCTTTTGATTAAGACTCTACACAATTCTCTCTTATTTTCTGAGCTCATTTCTTTGAAGGCATCTTATTAATTTGGATTTAACAAGAAGCATGCTGTGCCAACATTTTTTTTCTCAACACTGTTGAGCTATTTCTTTCTTTTTCTAATCGTAGAAGTAGTTGATAATGCAGATATTACCTTTCTGATGATTCAAGATTATTCTCAACATCACATCCATGGACTTCATGTAGTGTTTTTTTGAGTGCTAGGCCAAGACTAACCAGATTTCAGAGACAAGAAGTTATTCCTGGCATCAATTTTGTTTTTTCTTGAGTCAGTTCTCTTTTTTCCTTTGCCACCTTAAACTGTTATTTTCTCTCATTTATTCATCTCCTTGTTCAAACAAAAATGATGAAAATTCATATAAAATAACATATGTTTTTGTTTTTCTGAGTTGGCCTTATAGCAAAGAGAGCCTACTGTTCTCACGATCTTTGGCTGCTCAGTTGTTCTGTGTCTGTATTGCAGGGTTTTTCCCTCTCACACCAGTATAAATCACAAGGTGCTGTTGTTAATAATGCCACAGTCAGGATAAATCTAACACTTTTAGCATTCTTTCTGAATTCTTGACTGGGCTTTTAGCTAATGATATGTCAGCATAAACTGTGCAGAAATCAATAATTGCCTAGATCACCATGGACTGGGCCCAAGGTATTATGTGATTTAAAGCATGTTATTTTTTCTACAAAAATGATTTTATGTGCCATTGATTTTAGAGTTATACTGCTGTTTGGGTCCCTCTTCTCTATTTTACTCCTTTTCCAGAGCAATCTTCAAGGACACCATGAACACCCTGAATGTGGAGGGCAAGCCATAGCTTATGATGTACTTATGCCAGCAGCAACATCTGCTGTTTGCTATTTTCTTTGGACTCAGATTTGAGATGGCAGAAATTTGCACATGGTGATCTCTTTGGATACTGGCTTCTGAAAAATGTTTCCCTTGGGTTTTGAAAATGTGGTTATGCTCCGCCATGTGATGGTTTTCTTTAGAAATGTGGGACTCCTGCATATGATCAAGGTTTAATTCTGATATGCACCCTGTTCATTTCTCTCTGCATTTGTGTTTCACAACAACCAAGCTCCAATGACTTCAGTAACAGCATTAATATCTTTAACAGTAAAATAGGACGTGCAAGTGACTTATTTCCTTCCTTTCCTCCCTTCCTGCCTGCCTGCCTCCCTCCTTTTTCAGCAAGCAAACATTGCATCTCTCTGGTTGCGTAGACATGTGCAGATGAAGTGGAATCAGTGAACCAGTCCTGATTTACAACAGTCTTAAATGTACTCCAGACCTGAGGATAAGACATAAAATTCTGTGTTGCAGAGATTTGGAACCCACAAAGTATCTTATCTTGACTGTGTAATGTAGACTGTATTCAACCAGGTTATCACAGTGCTGAGGGCAGCAACTTCTGTTAGTTCAAAGGTAATTATTCTCAGTTTAAGGACACATGAACTTCTCTGACTGCTTCAAGAAACAGAACACAAAATGAAGCAAATGAAATAAAGTAAAAAGATAAGAGGAAACAGAAGCCATATTTGGAATATTAAGAACAAAGAACAGATCTGTTATGGTTTACACCTTCTCACTGATTTTCAGAAGCATTAGGTGGTTATGCAGGGATGTAGGTTATGGAAAATTGCTTTGAGCTGTTCAAAAGAAGCAGCAAAAATTAATGTGCATCTCTTCATGCTAAACATAAACTTTCCAGTCTCATTGCTCTGTCTTCTGCGGGGGTCACTAGGATAAATGGTTTAAATTCTCTGCATACTTCACTTTATTAATTAGACATGTTTTAGACATCAGGGTACCTGTTTTCTTCACCTTCATTTCCTTCTTGTTTTCATTCTTCCTCATTCTGGATTAAATGATAGCCTGAGAACAGATTTATATAAAGTCATACTGTAATAGTCAGTAAAAATATTGTCTACTGCTTGGGTACACTTGGGTGTATTTTACAAAAGCTACTGAGAAATAGGCAAAAATGGTCTGAGAATGAAAAAAATAAGGCCAGACATACATACAAGGGGAGCGTGCTCCTGCAGGCAGCTCCTCAGCCAGGGAAGTTTGAGTGAAAAAATAGGAAGGGCTTCCTGTTTCTGATTCATACCTCATGAGAGGCTTCTTTAATGATTGCTCTTTTGTGGAGCCAAAGCAATGTTCATTTGCCATTTATTTATGGTTTAATACCAATGCATTAGGATGAAAATTGAACAAGGAATAAGGTTAAATGAGAGGCATGCCATGCTCTGACATAGAAACTACAGTGTTGATGAGTGTCTCAGAAAGCTGAATGGAAAGAAGTATTTTTTCAATAGATCTTGCAAATAACAATAGAAATGAACTGATCACATTTTAGTTTAATGGTACATTTAACTAATTCTGAATTACAGGGGATCTCTTTTGGAAGCGTTTCTCATAGCAGCATTAATAGCAAATGAATTAATTGTGATCAGTGTTATTGCAGTGAATAATTGCAAATAAATTAATATAATTACAGGGAAATAAAAGTGTTAGCAATTTAATTTTTACATTTAATTCTTCATTGCCAAGATCTTATCTATTCTCTCTTGCAATAAGGTCTCTCTGCTTGCTCCTCCTTATCTCACTGCTTACGTAGAGTTTGTAATTCTGGTGGTTCACATGTATGGTTATTGTAATTCCCAGGGGGTTTTGTTCATTTGTACCTGTCTGCGCACATCTCTAGACTTCTAATGTGGTATCAGAGATGTCCTCATAAATCTTAGGGAACTGATTGACTATCAGTGATTTTGCTGAGTTTTACAGAGGAGAAAGAAACTGTAAAACTTGCCCATGGTTGTATTTGAGCATGTGAATAATGGTTGCAGCCCAACAGCCTTTTTTCCTATCTCCACTCATTTTTGCTGACATAAGTCTAAAATAACTTGTTCAAGGTCAGTGGAATTACATCAATATAGAATTAGGGTAAATAAGAGAAAAAACAAGTTTCCATGTGCATATCTCCTAGGAGAGCTTTTAGGATTTGATGGTTGAGTCAGCAAACTGAAGAATAATTTTCCTTATTTCGTAAATGCAATTAAAAAAACAAGCTAAAATTGTTTTGACTTTTCCACTCATATTTCCTCCAATCTAATATTAATGAATCCCATAAGGAAGATTCCTCTGCCTATGTGATTATACAACTCATATTTGTAGATTTGAAGGAAGAATAGAGAAGAAGGATTTTGGAGTCTAATGGGGAATCCTTATTGGATAAAGCAAGGAGAGGACTTTGACCTATGTTACTTGAAAAGCCCTTATTAAAGGTAACAGGATTATTTAAGCTTTAGCTTCCTAAGTATGGGTATTTAAACCTAGTGGAGAAGCTAGTCAGAAGTTTTATTCATTTTTTTTTTAGTGTTCGAGGATGTTGCTGGTTTTAGAAAGAAATTTTGAGATTTCTCTGTGAATGTCATGGGAAATGTCAAGGGAACTTGCTTTTTCAGTCTCTCCAATTAGATATCATTTCAAAAACAGGCTTTCTTAGAAGGATCAGGATGTTAGTGCTTGGGTGAAATCACTTTAATTAAAGGTAGGTAGGGCAATTCCTGAATTTAGGAACCAGTATAGTCCAGCATGCAGTATAAAACAAACGGAATATTTTATTATTTTTTCTTGATGATACCTGATGAGCCTGGCCTGTGATGGCTGAGCGTGGGCTACCATGTATGAGAAGAGACATCTGCAGACCTTCCCATGCAGCTTTGAAGGAATGGTCTGCAGCGCATGCCACCACAGCAGATACCACAAAGACTACGATTTTTATTACCCTACTGATATATTTTATATCTGCACATTGCAGGAAGGCTCTCCTGGGTCTCAGATTTCCATGAAGAATGTTCTTTAAACATCCATTGTACTATAATCCTTAATAATGCACAATACTTTCTAACTATTAAGCTCTATTGCAAGAATCACTTTTGGCTTCAAAGTATGGATTGTGAGTTGGCAGGTGTTTTGCTCCAGTGAAACCACTTATCTGTTTCTGCATTTGTCACCAGTCTTGCTTTATCAGAAGGAAAAACTGGCCATAAGAGAGAGCTGAGAGGCTTTTCATTGAAAAAAAACCAAAGTGCTGAACATACCCCATGACTTCGATACAAAATCCTTTGTGAATTCTAGTCCCCATTTTTTAGCTATGCAGGTAATTGGTGCTTGGCAGCTCATTCCTGTTGTATTTCTTTGGCTTAGCTTTGTGTTAATTACCTAAATTTACTCATTTAGAGGTAACGCTGCACGTGGCTTGGCAGGCACATGTTTTCCTAAAGAGACTTTCATGTATGCTTTTCTGCCTGCACTGGAAGCTGCATTTAGTGCACTGTACTTCAAAATGTTATTGTTTGCTTTTAGTCAGATAAACAAATATTATGATAATGAAAAGTCCATGAACAAATGGTGACAACAGCAGAGCACTAAACATAAGAATTAATTAGCAAGAACAGTCAGCTATCCCAGATGTCTGATGTAATTTTGAAGAGACAACTTGAAATATTTAAGGCATTGAAAACACTACTTTAGGAGAGTGAAAAACACCCATACACTTTAAGATCTAAATTACAAATGTGATCTCTCTCTCTTAGCTACTGACTTATAAATGAATGATACCAAGACTTACATGCCTACAGCTCATCAGCTGAAATGAAAAGGCTATGCCTTTGCCAGTTTTCTGACCATATGTTTCTTCCCAGTTCTGAATTTTTGTCAGGATGGGCCAGGAGCCAATGGGAGCAAGGATTCCTCTCATTGTCAGTAGTTCAGACCTGCACACATTGCACCAATTTCTAATATTTTGTTTTGGAAAGTGGACCCAGAACTCATAAAGTGTCATGCTGAAGCACAAGAATTTCCATTATGTCTATCTTTTCCTCCATTTTGTTTACCACAGTCTTTTCTGTGCAACAACTGCCATGCACATCTGTTCTTACATTGCTGAGGTTTCAAGAGCACATTTATAAGCCAGTTAAAGAGTGAGATCTGCTATGTCTGTTAGGGTATAGGTACCTAAAACAGTGACTGACTTCTGATGTGTCCTGTGCCATAATTTTGTTTGGTTTAAGTAGCAAGGAAGGTTGCTTGGAGGCTTCAGTTACCCTTGGTCAATCTGAATCTGTGCGCATCAGTGTTTTAGCTGGTAGACTTTTGCTGGTACAAAAAATACTCTGTAAATATAATCTCAGCTGCCAACCTTGGCAGGAGGAGTCCCTGGAGCTTCCAGTGTTCCTGGTAGATATTGCTAGACTGTGGCTTAGCTTTCTACTCAGCAAAGGGGGTAAAATAGATTCCCTATTGCAAACTTTGCCATAGCCATATGCAGCTGAATTACAGCCAACAAAGGTATCCTCAGGTGTATTGGGCTACAGGGAAGAACTGCTGCAATTTTTTTTCTTTCATTGCTATTAGGCCAAGGCTAGCTACAACTTTTTCCTAAAGAAAAACTGTTCAGATGTGCTCTGCCCACCTCAAGTATGACCCTAGGAGTTTGTTTACAAATCTTTCCTCTCTTAGTTAAGCAGATCACATCATGCCAGGAGTTCGGTTCTGAATCCAGATAAAGATTAATGTGAGGTTTAGTTTCACTGGAAATGAGAATTGTCCCCGTGTGCTGAATGAGATTTGTAAAATGAGGAAATACTCACTAAAGCAGAGTGTTGGCATATTTTCAAATTAAGATCACAGTGAAAATGAATTCAGTGCACTCTGGTTAATTAACTAACTAGAAAGGTATGAGAAATTCTATCCCCAATGACTAACACAGTCTGCCTTTTGATCTCAGTGCAATAAGAAGGAAGGCAGAGCTATTGAATGTCTTAACAATGTTGATTTTGTATACTCAGTGAAAGTTTCCCGGAGTTGCAAATATTTAGAGTTGTTGCGTAGTCATTTTTCCATGACGACATTACCTCCATTTAGGAGGACTGTCTTTGTTTTTGCTCGATCTCCAAAATAACCATTTGAGTGCCATTTCTTTTACATAATAGCAATCACCTGTACTAAAAAGTAAAAGGCAGTGTAGCAGTGGCAGGCTCTTCTTCATACGCTCTCTCCAAAGAAAATTTCAAGTCCATTTCAAATGGACTCAGTTCTTTTCAATTTCTATCTCACATATTAAAGGTTTTTCTTTTCTTCTACCAGGGAAGCCTAGCTATGTGCAGTAAGGGAGGGAAATCCTTAATAAACATCTGTCACCTTCATGGGACTGAGTGCAACTTCTGTAGGAGAGATTTCTTGTGTCTTAGCAAAAGCCTTCATTTACAGGCTTCTGCGATGCCTATGACATCAAAAGGTGGCTGGTCCCTGCCCTGAAACAGTGTTTAAGGGTAAAATTCCATCTGGAAAGATAGCAGATATGTGAGGGAGAAGCATGAAAAGGGCCACACAGTTGCATAGGAAAGTGAGGAGGCAGCTGGCCTGTGTGAGGAACAAACAGCTAGAATGGCTTAGATGCATCCATTGAGTGGTCACGTCACTTTCTTCACGCCATTCCTTTTCCCAAGCGTGGTGATTCCACTGTCAATAACCTGAGGCAAGAGAAGAAAAGGCAGGGTCATTGGGAAGAATTAAATGGGGACAAAAGGCAAAGTAGGTCCTAGGACACAAAATACTGCCATGAATGTGACAAGGGATAAATGAGAGGAATTTTTTTTAAAGAAAGAAAAGGGCAGGTAAAAGAAAGAGTAATGGAGAGAAAGGTGAAAAGAATTCTAGACAGTTGCAAAGTAAAAATTATGGTGATTAGTAGAAGCGATATGATGAGGAATACGGAAAATGAAAGTGAATACAAGAACAGAAAAAATTGTAGCCTTTGACAGTTTATTTTCTTCTGTTTTTGGCAGTCATCCTTGAAAGGCTTTAGGAAGGTGATCAGGTCAAATGCTTAATTTCTGATGACTATTTCTCTGCTGTAGAGATTGCCTTTAAACAGCCGGCACTGTTTGCTGTTTTGAGTTAGCATATTAATGGCATAAACACTTATATTTTGGTCTGGTTGTCAGTGTTGGTCTTTCTTCCCCTTACAGTCATAACACAACTCCAAAATGACATTACAAAAATGATGTAGCATGGAATTATTTTAAGATAAAAAACTTAAAACCTTATGAAGTGTAAGGCTATAGGTGCTAGTAGGAGCAACTTCAGGGCATAGGTTCTGAATACAATGTTTATAAGAATCTATAATAAAAATTAAAAATCTGTTAAAAGGCATTGGAGTTGTTAGTTCACAGATCTGCACCACAAGTCCCATAACTGAATAAAAAGGCCTAAAGATATGAAATAAGTGAAGGTTCTACTGTGAAGCTGGCAGCATAGAAAGAAAATACATTTCATAGTTAGACACAGAGAAATAATTATTTTTATATACATTTTTATATTTTAAGACACTTGATTTTGAACAATTGTGTTGGCAATATGGAATAGTAGCAGAGTAAAAATAGCTTACCACTCTATAGACAGCCTGTGGCAAAGGGCAAATTTAATGTGAACATTGTCTGAGTCATTCATGTGTGCCTAAACAAATTCTGATGATCTACCAGACCTGGGGTGATTGCAGTGTCTGCCTTGTTTATGCATCCAGACTTCCATTTTTTTTGCTGGGGGTGGTGGCCGGGACAGGAAGCAAAAAACAGATTCAGGAATTTGGATTGGAGTTAGTAGTTAATTACCTGAGTCATACATGTTTGGGTTGTGTTAGTAGTTCAGAAGTCGTCTGAGCCTGTCTTTTACCCATCTACCCTTGATCCCTCTCTGGAGGTCTATGTTTTCTGCATTTATCCTGGTTGACGAAGATCCATATCTAAAGTGTTATAATCCACCTTACAGGTAAGGAGAGGCTACTGCTCATGTTATAAATGCAGATGAGCCTTGAGAAAGTGTGCCTCAGGCCACTGAAGCTTTTTGTACTGCAGTACTGCAGTACTGCAGAGGAGAGATGAGAGGAAACCATCTCAGTGAGATGTAAGTCTTGCTCCTATACCTCTCCATTTCTGGGCTGATAGAGGACTGCAAAAAATGTTGACAGGGAATATTTTTCCTCACACAACCAATTACTTGTAGCAGCACCCATGACTTTCTCCAGTCCAGGAGACAGCCAATGAAAGGATGTAGACCCAGTGCTTGATTTCTAAGTAGTTCAAACACCTTTAATCCCCTGAGTTTATAGCAAACACTTGTTTCATTCCACTTCACTTTGCTACATCTTATTTGAAGGAATAACCTTCACTTTGTTCCTCATCATTTCTCTGCCCCACAGGACATGGTGCCAAAAGAATTGCTAAACTCCAGTGTTACAATCACCCTCATCTAGCTACAGTAGTGTCAAAAGAGACTAGTTTTGCAGCTGCTTTATGTATATACACTTTTTATCTCCCATTCCTTTAAATTTTGTGAGACAGGAAGCATTGCTGTTTGTCCCCCACCCCTTGCCTCCCTTTCCCGAAAAGGAGAAAATATGGCTGTAATTAACAAGTTGTGACTCTTCTGAAATCTCTTTTCCACTGAGGGGGCTCAGCTGTTCATTACTGAATGTTCTTCATTTTGGGTATGTGTTTGACTTACATAACTCAAGTCTCATTTTCTCTCACTTCTGTTTATGTGGAGGAAAATAATATAAAAGTGGTTGGAGGAGAAAACAAAATATATCTTTAGCCAATCATTTACCAAAATTAAAATCTGTTAAAATTCATATTTGTTAGTAGGTAATTCATCAGCTAGCTCTCTCTTTCAGTGGTGGCTGTGGTGTTTGTCAGAGAAAGTGGTGTGTGGGAAGCAGCCAGAAACAACCACAAGCCAAATGTGAGACTGAAAGAGGATCAAAGTGGTACAAATGGCTCAGAGTGTGTCCTCTGTAACTGCTGAAGCTCTTGCTTGGAAGAAAAATTATCCCTGTTTGCCCTGATACAAACACACACATGAGGAAAAAAAGGCTTTGGCAGGTGTCCTATAGAATTTTTGATAATTTGTTTAATTTTTCTGTGTGTCCGTTACATTATATCAGAAAGTCAGATAACCATTCTTCTCTACCCACTGTGGTTGCAGAGTTATGAAATCACTGCTGTTTGTAAAACATGGGCAGATCCTTAATTGGAAGGATCAAACATTTCCTCAATTGGAAAAATCAAACATCTTGAATAAGTAATTTTGTACTGGGCAAAATGGTCTTAATGGCCTTGGATTTATAGCGAGCTTTAATCTGCTCCCAGGTGGCCACTAATGCTGGAGAAACATTCAATTTTTTCAACAATTGGTTGCTTTAGTAATGAATATTTCTAATGAGAATATAGAAACTGATCACAATCAGTTCAAAATAACACAAAACACCTAGTGGTCCACTTCAAGTGTTGATATTGTTAGCATTCATAGTTTATAAATGTTGTCTGCTTGCAGTCTATTTATTAACTTCTCTAACATCACAAAGAGAAACACATTGGATGAGAGCAAAAGAGAACTCTTGAAAGTTAACTGAATGCATGTTAAATCTGAGCATCAAGTAAAAGAGACAACTTTACCCGAAACTTACCTGAAGTTTGTGCTAAAGATTTCAGCCCTGTTTGTTTTATTCACAGAGCCCCAAATTAATAAAAATTCGGAAGTGTTTCTGTTGTTCAAAACGTGCCTGACTTACCTTTCAATAGGAAATTTGTCACAGAATGATAGAGCATATTGCTGGTTTTTGGCATTTTAGGGAGAAGATAAGGTGTAAATGATGTTGTCAGAAATGTGGTACAGTAATTGCCTACAATGAGTTCAGGCTTATTATTCACAACAAGTCAGTCTTTTTAGAGACAGCTGCCATCAATACTCATTAAAAACATCAGATTTTTATAATGCTTCTAGAGCAAGGATTAAAAATATTAAATGAGATAAATTTAATAATACCTAAACCTGCCACGTACTTAAATGCATCTACTTGCATAAACACTCTGAACATTCACTGAAAGCCTTCCACTTCTGATTTTTCTGATGATATACTGTAGTGTTGAGGTTTCCAAATGAATTAAGTGCTACATTTATGAATACTTTTATTGGAAAACACATCACTTTTATGAATGACTTCTGCAGAGTGTGAAAAATTCCATAAGTATATCTAGTTTTCAGGTTAATCATAATGCGATTGCATAGGTTCAAATTATGTAATTTTTCAACTTCCTTGGAAGTCAAGAATGCAACTGCTTGAATCGTCTCAGATTATAAACACTATTCATATAACTTTATATCTTGAAAGTCTCTTATGGTGCTCTGTTATTAAAATATTATGAAAAATGAAAGAACCGTGATTAAATACGCCTGCATGGATGAATTTACATTAATGAGAGATGATTAATTATGAGTAAATACCCTGCTCAGAAAAAGCATTTTAGGTGGCATAATGAACGGGGTGTGATGATAATCCGGCAACAGTCCTCTGTTGAGAAAATCAAAAGCCAGACACAAAGTGCTATTATGCATTTTGGAGCTATGATAATAATCATGATTCTGAACTCCCACACAGCTGTGCTCTCCTTGCTCCACAAGATGTCACTATGTAATCCAGGATGATTTCTGGCTTTTAAAATTTTAAAAAATATTTTTAAAGCTAAACTCAGAAACAGGTTTATTTCTTTTTCTGTGTTCTCAGGAGAAAAAAAATCTTGTAGGATAGCCTATATTGAATACTCATCATGTGTTTTAAATAAATTTAAGGGTATAGGACTGCCAGAATTTTGAGAACAATCTCCTTCATTTAAAAGACTGTGCAAAAATCCTGCCAGCAGTCCTTGTGAAACTGCTGATGATCCATAAGAAATCCAGGAGCATGTTTATGGCAATTGTTCTTAAGTGCCATTTTTAAGGGTGTTATTCTGCTGTTCACTCTTCCTGCTCATGTCTCCACCAGGCAGTGTGGCTTTGTCTCCTCCTACTATCACAAATACACATCCAACTAGGTGGAAGTAAAGCTTGTAAGAGTATTAAGCTGTCAAAGAATTGCACCAGTTTTAAAAAATAGCAGCAATTTCCTGTACTTCACGCTACAATTAAGCAGTCATAATATGGCATCCTATAGATGCCAGCCCCAGAAAGAATCAGTTGAAAAAAAAATCACTGACAGTGGAGATCTCATTTTCTGTATTCCCATTTTAGAAGAAAAATATATGTTTAAGTCTTTCTTTCTTTGATGTATTTCTTGGTAGGACTGTGATCTTTTACACTTCTGTCATATTTGGTCTGGATTTTTAAACTTTTTTTTTCTGGGAGATTAGATAAGACATGCTGTCTACACATATGCCTCTTTATGGCTGCTGCCTAAGTAAGTAAAGTGCTGTAACTTCAAGATAAGGCAAACACCACAGCCAGAAAATATTCTCTGGGAAAACCTTGTGCAAATGAACACTTCATCTTACCTCACCTTGGTGGTGGAATGAGAAAGTCACGTCTAAAATACTTTTTAAGTGACTCTGCGTTCAAAATGTGTTTCTTTCTTCTGACCTGAGGCTGACTAAGGTGCCCAGCATGAAAATTTATGCCAGCCAAAAGTATTTATTTACAAGCTAAAGATAAATTATAGAACCCTGACAGCAAGGACTGCTCTATTCAGTTATAGATGTCTTTTGCTTAATTCAAATGTCTAATGAAAAATTCTGTGACAGGGCCTTTCTCTGATGCCACATGCCAGCAATATCTCTACAGCAAAGGGAGCATGGAGATTGGCACTGAGGCCTTGTTGATCAGGTCAGGGAAGAGATAAAGCTCAGCTGCTTCCTTTTAATTCTGAAATATTTCACATACAACCAAGTTTTGTTAGGACCAAGACTGACTACTCTTTCTCTCTCTTACACCTTAATTTGTTTTACTGCTTTTATACTGTTTTCTTTTGACTTTCATGAGGTAAAATCTTGCCCACGGAGCCTCTGAAATATTCTTGCTGGTGTCATCCTGACACCATAGCCACAGTGTCCCGGACGGGCATGGGAAGGTTCCCTCCATCCTAATTCATCCTTGCTCCTGGCCTGACTGCACATTGCTATCATAGCTGTACAATATGGCCTGTTTCAATGCATCGTTATTTCACTGTCCAGATTTTCCTAAATGCCATGTGTTGAGACAAAATAGCTCTGTGGTGCAGCTGGGGCACAGACTGTTCTGCCTAGCAGTCACTCAGTCAGCTACGTCCAACTCCCCAGACCTGCTGCTGTAGAGAATCATAGAATATCCTGAGCTGGAAAGGACCCACAAGGATCATCAAATCCAACTTCTGTCTCCGCACATGAAAGCACCAAAACTCACACCACGTGCCAGAGACAGGGTGTGTGTGTAGGGGAGGACATCCTAGAGCAGGCATGGCCTTGCAGAGGCACCTCACTGCCTGAGGACAATGGCTGAGCTGCAGGCAGCTGCCAGGTGAACAGTGCTGTGCCAGGGCAGAGGCAGTGAGGGAGCCGGGATGGGCACAGCAACTCCAGCTGTGTTAGCTGGAGAGAAGGGAAGTGTTGTCCCAAGGTTTGAGGTGCTCCTTAGTCCTTGAGAAGAAGACCATTATGTATTCTGCCTGTGATATGTATGGTCACATTTTCAGCTGGTGGGATGTTAGTCACTAGGCATGGAAAGGAAAGAAGACACCCAGAAGGAAGAAGTGAGCATCAACTTGTTTTTATTGACATTTTTTGGCTGAAAAGGATGGCATTAAAATACTCAGCCTCTCAATGTAAGTATCACAGTGGTGTCAGTTACCTCAGCATGTGGGATCAGTGGTGGTATTTTAAATGCTGTTTATTCCTTTTTATGCCAATACTGTTTATAATGCATACTTTAGGCATTTCCCCCACTGCCTTGCAGTGCCCTGCTGATAGAACTGCTTACCCTATCCTTGGAGCAGGTGACATTGAAAGGCCAACTGACCCTTCCTGCAACGCAGAGAGTCAAGGAGGAATGGCAGGACAGAGGGCCCACCAGGGATGGAGAAGCAAACTAGGGAATACTGTCAGTCTCTGACTTTGGACTTAGGTTATCTTTTGACCCACTACACATGCTTGGTTTTGGAAAAGGCAGCAACATATAGTTGCACTTACCTGTGCAGAACAGGTATTTGAGAAAAGAGCAAAGATCAGGAGAGAGTTGTGGCAGTGCCTGAATGTGGTGAGGGCACAGAGGAGAGCTACAGACCAAGTACAGACTGAGAATGTCTTTTTGGACTTCCAGAATAGCGTGTTGGGGACAATGCCTTCTCCTTGTGAGAAGGTAAAGAAGCCTTGTGCCCTCACTCTGTAGGTCTTCCTTGTCTTTATGAAGGTTGCAATGAGACTGGAAAGAAGGACACACATTTTACTTCAAATGAGAGAGATTGGGAGTCTGCTTATAGTTAGTTCGTGGTTGCTGTCAGGCACCCCTGGTAGAAGCCTTGTACCCACCAGCAAGGGATGATCTCTATGCATTGCTCTGCTGATGAGGCTTGCTCAAGTGTTGCTCAAGCTACTTTTCACGCTGGTGCCAAGGATAAACACTGTGAATAGTTCTGAGCTAAAAATGGCACCTGATGAATATTTGACTGGATGAGAAGATGCAGTAGAATACACATCTCTTGTTGATTTATCAGTGGCTTGCACAATGACAACATCTAAGTACATAGATCCATGCCTCCAGGGAATGTACATCAGAGTGCAAACCAAAAGGACTTCCTGCAGACACCAAAGGAACTACTGTTGGTGGCTTCTGATGGCCTCTGAGACAGGAGAGATTTTGTCTCTCCACATAAGCACAGCAAGTGTGGGTCCCTTCCCACACTTTGAAACACATTTGAAAAACCTGATTGCTTTTAGGGACAGAAGTTCTCTGGGCATGATAAACTGAAGGGCATATGGCCTCACAGACTTTTGTGATAAAGACAGGTATAGGGAACTAAATTTCTGTTCAGACTGAAAGGGCGGAATAGAAAAATGGCATAAATGGTCCAACAAGAAAAAAAAAAAAAAGATAAAAACAGAGCAAACATTAAAATGGGAGTAAATCTAGAAGCTGGTATGCTGCTTCTCTGGACCTGGAAGCTTTGCATCTAGAATTTAGGCATCTTCTGCTGGTCAGCACTCAGTCTGGACAGCAGCATAGGCCACTAGTAAGTGCTTGCAATACAAGCCCAGACAACCACTGTGGTAGTCAGACCTCAGCTGTGGCAGGCTTCAGCCATGTGGATGTCCTCTTAGCAAATCTAAAGGGTGGCTGATGTGCTTCTTTTTATGGAATGTAAGCTGTGATTCTGGGATGAGGCGGCTAGCTCTTAGGCAGTAGCAAGATACAGATGTATCTTTAGCCTGGTAAGTTTACTGTGGAGCATCTTGGTTCTCCCCCTAAACTTTTTAAGTCACCATCTCCTTGCAAGGTTGGCAGAGAACAAAACAGTGGTAAGCAGTGTTTTTCACTAAGATATAATTTTATATATATATTTCTGACCTAAGTTGCTCCAGGCAGTGAAGAGCAGGGAAATATTGAGGTCTGCTAGGCCTGCAGTAAAGAAAAGGATGGTGAACATCAGACCACTTTTGGAGTGGCTTTTGAGAGCCACCTAAGGGAACAGTACAGTGAAAATTATTTGGACCAGCTTCTACTGTATAGTGCTAATTATTATGAAAATTGACATAATTGGGCCCATTCAGTAGTAGGAATCTCACATGGAAGTTATTTTACTGTGTGTATGACAAAACTGCAAAATACTGCTCTGAGAAGGTTAGAGAGAAAGAAAGAAAGGTTTTAATACAGTGAAATTATACTAATGGGAAGTTCTCAGCTTTGAAGAGGGTTAGGACATTTAATATGACCATTTAAAAGAATAATACTGCTCTCAGCAAACCTTTCTATTCATAATGAATTACTTTGCTGGCACCTGATTGACAAAGATGTTTTTTGGTATCAGACACAACACATAGTACACAAGGACGCATATTTTCTCTCTGGAGAGCAACAGATAATTGCCTGCACTGCTGTTTTTTAACATCACAACCTAAATGGTTTTTATGTTCTGAAAACAAAAAGCAGGGAGGAGAAAGAAAAGCTTTTGAAGGAAAAAAAAATTTTCCAATAACCCCCATTAACTGTGGAGGTCATTGAGGCAAAATGAATGGGACTAGAAATCCACTAAAACCTACAGTACAAGGTACATTGAGACTGACAAGCCTTTCACCAAGTAGTTACAAATGGGACTAATTGTTTAAACTTGTTAGCCATTGCCACAGCCTCTGATCCTTGAGTCAGCTATGGAGGCTATGGCAGAAATCAATAAGGCACTGCACACAGTGAACTGCTAGACCATATAGGTTGCCTGAAGGGAATTGCTCAGCTCCCTCTGGTCGGGAAACTGAAAGCAGGCAGCTGAATCTCCAGAAAAATTGAGAACACCACCCTGGGGCAATTGGGGCAATGGTTAGGATAAGGGGAAGGAATAGAAATCCAGCATGAGAGATTATAGGGTGGACTTGATGCTGTGGTGAAGCTTGTGGTGGATGTTCAAGCATCATCTGCATTAAGAAGCTAATCACCTGAGGCTGGCACTTTTGTCTCAGAAGTAACAAAAAGAATTTTTGTCCTAAGACAAAATTCTAAACTGTTGGAAAAATTCATTCCCATTGGCACATTTTGAAAGATTCCTGTTACGTGGATCAGCTGCTTTCAGGTGAAGTACTACAAGGTTTCAATTAAATGAAGCATGTTTTTGTAACAATTTTAGACATGCTACAAATTGTAAGCAAGCTATGAAACAAAAATGTTGGTACTTGCATGCCAACAGACATTGTAAGACTGAGAGGTGCTGTTGCTAGACCTGGTGGTCTCCTTGCCATTAAAGTTGGTTGTAGCCTCCATTTCTGACCAGCGTTGCACAAAACATTGGTATGCGTGCTATACCTCTGACTGAGTTTTGAAAAGGCATCTCTTGTCTCCTATGGTCTCTCCACTGCTCTTTAGCTGCTCTTTAGCTTTTGTTCTCTCCTTTCCAGAAGTTTAATAATGCACTGCTATGTGGCAGCTGGCTGACCAACCTCAGTTTTTCTTCCAGACTGCTCACTCCCTTTAACCTCTGTCCAGGACAACTGAAAATTTTTCACATAATTTGTTTCAGTTTTTGTCTAATTATTGTGGGGGGAAGAGCAGTTCCAGAATACTCAATAGCTTGGCAGTCAAAGAACTTCACAGTTTAAGGGAGAATTGAAAATGAAGATGCTTTTCTGATCAGGAAAGTGTGTGAATGAACATATGCTATGCCAGATCCAGGCTCAAATTTTAATAGGGTAATTATCTGTTCTGATGAAGGTGTGCATATGTGCTTGTGTGCTCATACATCTTTCTTGCTTTCTCACTCTTTCTCTTTCTCTTTCTCTTTCTCTTTCTCTTTCTCTTTCTCTTTCTCTTTCTCTTTCTCTTTCTCTTTCTCTTTCTCTTTCTCTTTCTCTTTCTCTTTCTCTCTTTCTCTTTCTCTTTCTCTTTCTCTCTCTTTCTCTTTCTCTGTCTCTTTCCTCTTTCTCTTTCTCTTTCTCTTTCTCTTTCTCTTTCTCTTTCTCTTTCTCTTTCTCTTTCCTCTTTCTCTTTCTCTTTCTCTTTCTCTTTCTCTTTCTCTTTCTCTTTCCCTTTCCCTTTCCCTTTCCCTTTCCCTTTCCCTTTCCCTTTCTCCTTCTCTTCCTCTTTTCTCTTTCTCTCTTTCATCTTTCTTTCTTCTCCCTTTCTTTCTCTCTTTCCCCCCTTCTTTTTCTCTTTCTTTCTTTTTCTTGCTTTGCCTTACTTGTTTTTCTCTACAGTTGTGTTTTCATACACAGTGGCGTAAGAAATTCAGAAAACTTTTGTGAGTTAAGGGCTGTCTTGTACAGGGATAGCCCCAGTGACATCTTTCCTGCTGGAAAATGTTCAAGTGCAGGAAAGGCTAAAAATGCCAAGGTTGTGAATTTATTGCTGCCACTGTTTTCATCTCCTCTCATACACGGTGCATTTTGCCCAGGTTCTCACTACTCTAAAAATGACTATTGTTATAATTACTTGATTGTTTATAGAGAAAAAAGATGACAGCCTGTTAGAGGTCACTAAGGAGCTTTTTCTAAAAAAGATTTCCTAAATGATACAGTAAAAAGCATCTGGTGTGGTTAGAAAATGATGAAGAAAGTAAGTTCAGCTAGATAGTGTGGCTTGTTTTAGATCTTCATAGGCTGTGTCGGACATGACTAAGTTTTCAAATTCCTCATTGGAGTGGGGATAACATTCTAGCAAACCTATGTGCACCTGAGGAAAAACAGCAAAGTCAACACAAGTAAGCTGAGAACCATTATCATATGATTTACAAGGAATTTCCTTAGTGAATGACACCAGAGCCAGCTAAGTGCTGTTATTGTCACATGTGCATTATTTTGTATGGGAACTTGACAGGAAGGTTATTTCAGGTGTAATTGGTAATGGTCAGTCAATGTAATAGGATATTTGCTGCAATGCACATGACTGAAGGGTTCTACAGTAAGAAGTGGGATGATTGTGCTAAACCCTATCCAGCAGTTTTCTCTGATAGACCATGGTATGACCATGCTTCAAGAAATTGATAGTGTCCAGAAGGAGAAGAGTTTTTGAAAGGAGTTTAGTTGTTTATTCCTTTTTCCTTTTATTTGTTCTTGGAAGATTTACTCTAGAAGAAAAACTGCAATTATATGGTGCTATGGCAGGTTATTAACTCTAAATAAAACTTCTTATTTACCTAGCTTTACATGGCTTTCAATTTCTGCAACACATCTATCACAATCTTATCATGAATTGCTGGCGAGCATATGCAAGTTGATAGCAGAAAAGTCCTTCAAATGCAGAAAAGCCTCCCAATGAAGTCAAGTCAGTCAGCAGTGTCTTGGTGCAGAAGCAGTTGATGGTAAACACCAGCTAAATCTATGGAGGAGAAATCAATTCATTTCACTTACAAACCATATACCTCCTACTTTCTTTTGCATATCCACAGTGAGGGCTCAGAAGCAGGGATATCGATAAAACCATTAAGCTGAAATTTTTCTATCTGCAATTCAACATCACTTTGACTGAATACCTAACACAGCTTTTGCAGTACTGGAGAATCCTTTCTGTGAATGTGTTTTTCCATAACTTTCTTCTTAAACTTTTGAAAATGTGCAGCAAACATAACACAAACCTCAAAACAATCTCTGTGCATTTATTCCACTTCTTCATGGCGAGCAGCCATTCCATCAAGTTGCTCTGTCTTGTTCTTCCTGCTGCTACACTGACCCAGGTAAGGGCCTGCTTTCTGTTGCCTTACACCATTAATTAATTTTGAAAGACTATGGGCCACTCTCACTTGTGCTTTGTCTGATCTTTTTTCATAAGCCTGGACTGAAGCCTTCTCCAGACAATTTTTTTTGGTATTCTTTGTGTATGTGTCATGTATCAGAGTCCTGAGTGAGAACTCCTGATTAACTATCCAGAAAGTTAGATGTAAGTGGTTATGTTAGAGGCGATGTTTAATTCTCTTTCTTGTGATGAAGACTAAGTTACACACAGGATATGTGAGCTTTCAAGAGTAAATTAACTGGAGAAGAAGTCACAGTTATATCAATTAAGTTCCCATTGTGACTGTTCCTCAGTATGGGAAAATTTGGTCATTTTGTGTTTTCTGATGATAGCAGTGTTGGAATAATTCTTACAGAGCAGGGTGCCCCCCTATCTTCATAACTTCATTTTTGTTATCCTTTGTACATTATGGCTGTGTAAAATTTTTGATTGAGGATGAAAATAACAGCTCTGAAAGTAGCCTGGGGCTTATAGAATGGCAAACTTGAAATTATGAATAGAATTCCAAGTCTGCGCCTTCATTTAGATAAAGATTTTTAATTCTTGAGGTCTCCAAGTGACCCAAGTCCATTTACTCTGCTTAGCATGAAGTTGAAGTTGTAGTGTTTTCAATCAGGTAGAGCTTTCCAAGACTGCTGCTTGTGATTTTCAAACAAGGAAGTAATAAATTTTTGTATTCATATTGTATTATCTGAGATCGAGAACAACATTTTAGCCAACCATAGAAAGAAAGAGAATGTACTTTGGGAGAAGGGTGGGATATGGACTGAGCTTACGATAAATTGTAGCATATACCCCAATACAGCCTAAAAGAACAACAAAGTGTGCTACAGAATAATACAAGGGATTGAGAGCAAGGCATCAAAACCTATTGTCAAAGAAATAAACACTCTTGTTCACATATTGCCACACAGGTGCACAGCAGGGCGCCCTGGAGTCACGGTACACCTGGCACTACTTAAGCAAATCTAGGAGTGCATTCAAGCAGAAGAGGTGATGGGTTCCACCTTCTGTGACAGCTGGGATGAATGAGTCAGGACAAAAAACTGTCACTGGCTGAGATAATTTCAAATTTAGTAACTTCCAGATTTATAATTCCAGATAAAAAAACAGCTAAAAAATGTGCAATTTTTATAGCAAATCCATGAATGACTAAATTACAAACTTTGGAACAATGTCGTTATTCTTCATTTGGGTCTTGCACTCTGTCTCTTATAGAACAGTGATAAAAAAAATCATGCATTGCATCTATGCCTCATCATAAAGACAATGCTCAAGGGTTTTTTAAAAGGTACTTGTTCAGACTTACTTATGGTTAATGCATTGTGACCTAGTTAATTCCTCTTAGTTAAAAGAGTTAGGAGTTTCACATATTTGCTAAAGCAGTCTCCTTACTAGTAGCACAATATAAAGAGATCTTAAATCTGGCAGATTCACCTTGTTTGGTGATTATTAATGTTTTAGAAGGGTGAAGGCATCTTTGTATGAATTGAATTCAAGGCTTCATGTCTCAGAGTGTCCTTGGAGTATATCCCACCTTTATATTACTGGATAAATGTTGAATAAAGATGCTGTGGACATAATTACATTTTACTCTCCAAACCCTGTGTTTCATTGTGGAAATATCTCAGCCTATATTCTATAATTTGATTTAACAGCAGAATCTTAGTGACCAGTTCATTCTCTTTGGCCTCTCTTCCTCTAGGATAAGAACTGTTAGGGCAGATTTGTTTGTTCATATGTTTTGTTAAAGTGCATAGAGCTTTGCACTTATGTGGAAGAAGGCAGTTTAAATATGTTTTTCACTTAGACTTGAAAACACAGAAATTTGGGATGGCCTTTAGTTGTTATGGGAACTTGTTTAACAGCTAAGTTTGTCCCTGAAAAATTTGTTTCAGGATGGTTACTGGTAGACTTATGTTCACCCAGTTATTTCTCAGCATCAGACTAGCAGAATGATCAATAGTTTGGATACCAGTATATCATCTATCACTTGAAGTGTAATAAAGAAATTTCAGCTGTAAGCCTAAACCTAGCATGGAGTTTATGCTTAATTTCATTCCAAAGAAAAATTAAGACATTCTTTAGAAGTATGGGAAATTTATCTGCTTTTTATCATACAAGTCAGTAATCAGAATGTACATTTGGTAAGAACAATGTTTGTTTTCAAAGTTATCTGAAAGGGAAATTGCTCACAGCATGGTCAATGGGAATTCTTTCACTCATGGCTAATCAGTCTAATCCTATGTTATGAAATTTGGAAGACCTGAATTCGTTCAGTTCATCCCAGACTGCAAAATTTTGTGAAAACAAAAAGTGATTGGCAGCAGCTTCATGAAAAAAGATGTGGAGAATATATTACTGCACTACTTGCTCCTTGGCAAGCTAATATATAGGCAGATTGATGCAAACACATTAATTGCTTAAACTTATTTTGAGGAAACTGGCCAAAGGGCTCCATCACTGTGTTTAGTTCAATAGCTTGAAAAATACAAAATAAACATCTTGATATAATCCCGGTTCCTATGTTATTATTTTGATCTAATGCCTGGAAATAATGTTTTGGCAAATCAGTCTATTAGCCTGTGTGTTCTTCCCAATAGCCCATCTCATCTTATCCTGGAATTAAAATTAAGAATGAACAGCACTAATTGTATCAGAATTCTCTACCAACAAACTTAATAGTCACTCTGTGGTATTTCTAAGAAAATAACCTTGAAAACATGCTCTTTATTCAGTGAGGATGAATCCCATATCTCCTCAGTTTTTAAGGAAGGTTCTGACCCTAGATACTTAAATGCAGGTCAGATAAACAATCTCCTTTTGATGGACGGACACAGAGCATCCAGGATTTTGAAGGCTGTAATTTCTGCGAAATTCCTCCCCGTGGAACAAACTCTACCCTCAACAAAACATTAAAAGCAAATAAAGGTGGCCATATTTTATTGCTGGATCAGCATGTTGCCTTTCCATGAGTCAGTTTAAAATTTTACTTTTATATGATGTTCCAATTTAAATAATCACAGAAATGTCAGATATTTCCCAATAGATTTCTGGGATTTACATTTGCATACCTTTCAGTGTTAACACAGAGTAAATGTACCTGGGCCAACACCCTATGGAAGGGTTAAAATTACTCTGGAATGAGTGTGGTGTTGTGGATTGATTTGTATTTGACATATATGTCTTTATTTCAAGTCCAGAGTTCCTACAATATTAAATTATTATTCTCTACAGCTTTAAATGGAGTGCAGCATCTATTAAGTTTAATTAGTTTCCCTGGAGACTTGCAGGGAAATGGTAGAGTTACTAAAGGAGAGCAGCTTCTAATTGAGGGTAGTTTCTAAACAAAGATACATGTAGTTGCATACATGTACTTTCAGGGCTGAGTTAGTTTAATGATCCATTGTTTATGTTGGGAGATGGATGTGCTGTGGGGTTAATTGACTTGAAGGATGGCAAGTCAACTTATCTTTGAGTTTGTGTGACTCACAATTCCAATTTTACCATTAACTTGCAGTGGAGAAACTGAGGTACAAATCAAAGATCTGACAGCTTGAGTTTTTTATTAAAATGCCACCAGGCATTAACCCTCCCACCACAGTTGCACTCAAATTCAACTACTCAATGGTTTTGAAGTTAAACCTTGGCCTTTGAAACATTTGAACTACTTCTCAGATTTACTGAGCAGTATGGAGCCTGAATAGAGAATCAGCCTCTTTTCATCTTTCAGATATGAACTCTAGAAGAGGCTTTGACTTGGTCCCCATCGCTTGCAACAACTCCATGCAATGCTAGACTTGGGGAAGAGAGGCTGGAAAGTTGCCCAGCTGATAAGGATCTGAGGTGTTTGCTGGAGAGATGAACGTGAGCCAGCAGTGTGCCCAGGTGGCCTAGACAGCAAATGATGTCCTGGCTAATATCAGAAATAGTGTGGCCAGTAGAGTAGGGAAGGGATTTTGCCCATGTACCCAGTACCGGTGGGGCCACACCGTAAATTCCATGTCCAGTTTTGGGCCTGTTGCTCACTGCAGGACAGACATTGAGGTGCTGGAGTGTGTCCAGAAAAGGACAAAGGAGATGGTGAAGGTTCTAGAGCACAAGTCCTGTGAGGAGTGGCTGAGGAAGATGTGGGTATTTAACCTGGAGGAAAGGAGGCTCAGGCGAGACCTTACTGCTCCCTAGAACTACCTGAAAGTAGTGAGGTGGCAGTCAGTCTGCCGCGTAACTAGTGACAGCACTTGTGGGATCATTCTCAAGTTGTGCCAGGAGAAGTTTAGATTGGATATCAAGGAAAAGTTATTCACCAAAAAGATTGCCAAGCACTCTGAAACTCCGCCCAGGGAAGTGGTGGAGTGATCATCCCTGGAGGTATTTAGAAGACAGGAACACGTGGCACTTGGGGACATGGTTTAGAGGTGGACTTGGCAGTGCTGGGTTAATGGTTAGATTTGATCATTATAGAGGCCTTTTCCAATATAAAGTATTCTATGGTATTATGATTCTATGATTCTATGACTCCTGTATGCTAACCTAGTGAACCTGGAAACTTCCGCTCTAATGTTTTGGCACTTACTCTGTTACTGCAGCTGGTGTGTGAACTTCAGGCAGAACATAATTGCAAAGCACCATCAGCAGGTCATTCCTGAAATAATAGTTGGAGAAATGTATACATGTGAATAATATGTGTGTTTTCACATTAGCTTCCCTGGATCTGTTTGCTAGTTCATGCGTGAAGATCTGTGTATGGACAGTTTCCTTCAGGAATCTATTTTACAAAGTTTTACTTGCTGAGGAAGTAGTCTGTGTAAAAAGATGGTAAAGGGAGAGCATATTGTGATTGGTGAAGAAAGAAGGTCTCATCTATTATCTTGATAATCCAACTATTTGGGAAGATATGAGAAGGAGCTCTTATAAAGTTATCTGCTATATGAATTATTGTTGTGGTCTGTCACACAGGGAAAAACTTAAAAGAGGAAATTAAACCCCAACAATAAATAAAAAGGACTTACCTAGAATATATTTTATTTTTCAATAACTTCTGCTGAGAAGCATAAAGCTCCTTTGAGATTCTCATATTTTAGCACAAATTCCCACTAGACCAACAAACAATGTGTTACTATAATTTTCAACCTTTTCTTTCTGGGAATTATTAATTATGTGTTTTTTCTTTCTTTTTATTTTCCCACCACGCCTCATCTTAAGGGGTTCTGATAGTTATTTCACATCAGTTAGACCATATAAAAATGCCACTTTTCTTAAACATAGATTTGTTATTTTGCCTAAGTGAGAAGTAAAATGAGATAGAATTAAATTCTTTCTCCTGATATCAGCTCCTCAGCATCTCATAGCCAAAATCAGATCTTTACAAAATATTTGGGTCTCAAATACTTTAATTTTTCAACACAACTTAGATAGCTAACTACCCCTGATGACTAGGGCTTTTGGCTACAAAATGCAAAGACAAATCCCTAGATCCATATCTACACATCTAAAGGAGTAACTTGATTTTCAGAAACACACAGCTATTTTCAATAGGACTAAAAGACATTTGGTATTTCTGAGAAACACGAAATCCTATGAAGCTTAAGTAAAGGTTGACTTTGACTTATTTGTACCTTGCCCCTGCTCTAAGAAGGACAGCAATGCATTTCCTCCTCTCTGAAAAGTGCACCTGAAATAGCTTAGAGAAAATGATGCTTTCTGCAATATTAAACTGGCCATTTGGGGAAGGAGACTTTTCTGAACAAACAGAACTATTGTGAAAATGAGTCACTAAAGCTGTTTTAAAAGCAAAAAGAACACGATAATGCAAAAATTGGATGTAGAAGGTTGTAGTTAATTTAACATCACCTCTCTGGAGAAGTTCCTACTGACTTGAAAATGGAATCGGCAACCCCCATTTTTAAAAAAGAGAAAAAGACACTCAGGATTCACAAGGTGGTCAGTTTCATTTCCATGCCCAGCGAGATAATGAAGCATGTCTTCCTAGAAACTATTCTTAGGACGTGAAAAATAAGGAGGTCCTTGATGACAGTGAACATGGCTTCACTAAAAGCAAATTGTACCTAAGAAGGGTGGTGGCCCTCCATGGTGGGGTTACAGTGTTGGTGGATAAGAAAAAAACAACTGGCACCATGGCACCATTTACTTGGAGTTCTGCAAAGCATTTTACAATTTCCCACACAACCTCTTTATCTCTAAACTGAAGAGACATGGGTTTGGCAGGGGGACCACTTGTTGGATAAGGAATTGGCTGGATGATCACACTCAAAGAGTTGGGGTCAAGGCTCAATGTCCAAGTGCAGGGCAGTGGTGAGTGGTGTCCTCGGGGGCTGGTATTGGGAGCAGAGCTGTTTAACAGCTTTGTTGGTGTCAGACACCATGGGATGGAGTGCACCCTCAGCAGCTGTGCTGAAAATGCCAAAGTGTGTGGTGTCAATGTGCTGGAGGGCAGGGATGGCATCCAGTGGGACTGTGACAGGCTTGAGACAGGGACCCATGTGAAACTCATGAAGTTCAATGAGGCCAAGAGAAAGGTCAGGGCAATCCCAAGCACTCATACATGAGTAATCCAGTGGAGGAGTAGTTACCATGGCTCAGTTTAACATTTGCGTCTAATATCAAGAAATGTCCTTTAATACTTACCTGTTCTCTTTGTGCAGATTTAAGCTGTGGTATTATGCTAATGTACATAAGTAGCATCTTCTCCTTGCAAGCAAAAAAAGCCCAAAGCCACCGCAACCAACTTTGAAGAAATTCTTAGTAGTTTTAAAATTCCATGACTTTGGTCAAAGGACTGAGAAACCAGGTATTAAGGATTTCAGGCCTGTCAGAAGCTTCTTCCAATAAGAGGGCTTCTGTCATTCACAGTTGGGCACGTTCAAGTTTTCCTGCATTACTTACCTTCATGCTGACAGCTTGAGTGTCTCAGGGGACTGTGGGATTTTCTTTCCCCTTTTTTTCCTTTCAAAGTGTTTTGAGTGTCAGAGGGAGCTGAGGAGCAATGTGAAGGAATGAGAATGAAATGGGTTTTTTGGTGTTTCAACTACTGTCTATTAAATTTCAAACAAAATATTGGCAATTTGTTAAGCTTTTCCTGCCTAACTAATATTTAAAAGCATTCAATTAAGGCTGTATAATGTGTTCAATGAGTTAAACCACCCCATGATATTAGAAAAATATTACATATATAAATAAAATACATCAAAGCATTAAAAAGCTATTACACACTCTGAACATAAAATGGCAGAGTAATGATGGATCCTGCCATGCAGCAAACATATTCAAAAATATTATCTTCCTGGTAATGAAATGCCATCCGTTTCATTTTAAGCTAAATACATTAGACATATCAGTGGAGTCTGTGCTGACACAGCAGCGAGTTGAAATTGAAAATCTGAAATTATATATATGATTGGACACAGTGTTAAAGTAATTTATAGGAAAAACCACAAATGTGCTGGGTCTGCACCTTTTCGTGAACTCATTTTAGAGAATCAGATAGAGGAAAACTCTACCATTTCTAATGTGCAGTAGAATGGCAGCTCGCCAGGACCCCAATATATTCACTATGAGGGGCAGAAAGGAGAGAAAGAAAGAAAGAGGCTAGTGAGACTTGATTCAAATTACAACAATTCTGCATAAGCCATCAAGAAAATGGCATTCGTTTTCATTGCTCTGACCTAATATGATATAGCAGCTGTAGGAACTATATTAGCTATCAAGACAAGAGGGAGATAACGGGGAAACATTTAGAGAGGAACATCAGGATAAGGCTAATTTCAGCTCAGCTGCAGATGCTTTGCATGCTTTGCCATGGAGAGCAAAGTGGCAGCAGGAATCATTATGACAATCATCTGATACTCAAAGTTTAGGCTGAATTCAGTTTCTGCTGACGGAATGGAGCCTCGATTATTACAAACACACACACACACACACGCACACGCACACCCACCCACACACACACACACACACACCCACACACACCTCTCCCCTTGACACACACTGACAATTTTCCCCTCTCTCATAAGTCTTCCAGTTTTCCTGGCTGTCTTGTCTTCAGTCAGCTAAAGAAAACCAACAGAACTACAAGCATCAGAAAAGCTTTGTTCTTGGAACAGTTCTCTAAGAACTTACTTTCAGATATCTTTCACCCCATTTCCTGTACTTCTTTCTGGAATTCAGAATGCTTTTCATTTGGTCTGGGAAAAAATTGAAGAAAGAGACAGTAATCTGTTATTAATGTATGGATTCAGTCCTTGCATTACAGTTATAGTTGTCAATGTGATGATTTAGAGCTTTATATTTATTTATTGCTTATTAATCAGATATAAGGTAATTGGTGTGATGCAAAATATAGACAGATGTTTTCACAGAGCACTTGCTAAGCAGATCAGACACACAAGTTATTTTGGGATTTTATGTTAATATGTTGCTTTATCTCCAACAAATATCCTAGATTTTTCTGATTTTTAAGAGCACCATTGTTCTGATTAGGCTTTGGGTGACCTAGTTGAGGCCTTCCATTACCTGAAGGGAGTCTGCAGGAAAAACTGATCAAGACACTTTCCAAAGACTTGTAGAGACAGGACAGGGAGAATGACTTCAAACTGAAAGTGAGCAGATTTAGATTACAGGTTAGGAGAAACTTCTTCAGTGTAAGAGTAGTGAGGCACTGGAATGGGTTGCCCAGAGAAGCTGTGGATGCCCCATCCCTGAAAGTGTTCAGGGCCAGGCTGGACAGTGTTTGGAGCAGCTGGGTCTAGTCAAAAATGTCCCTGTCCACGGCAAAAGGTTTGGAGATAGCTGGCCTCTAAGTTTCCTGTCAATCCAAACCTTCCATGATTCTGTAGATCTATGATTTTCTTCAGAGATCACATCATTCAGAAAACATGAAAATAAGTGATGCCTGGGTCTTTCAAATGTGTTTCACAGTTTGAGTGCACCATTGCACTTCTGAACAGCAGTAAAAAAGTTCTTAACTTTGACAGCAACTTATAAACAGCTTATCTTTACTCTGGATGGATGCTGCTTGTTTCTAATGCCTGTGAATGTTATCTTCTAATATTTTTGTTATCTGGATATTATAAAGAGGGTTTTGTGTTGTTGATGGAACATCTGTAATGTTTGTAGAAGCTATCCACTACAGAAACTGGTAAATCATATTCTGCCCATCTGAAAGCTGTGTCTGAGTCTTTATTGTACTTAGGGAAAGAAGATTGTACATTGCTATTGTGTTTTTTACCACCTTGCCCTCATTCATAGTTCTTTGATGTTAGGCAAATCCATTTTGTTCTGGGCAAGTCAGAGAAGATCTACCATATCACCCTTCTGGAAGCTCCAGAATAATCCAGAAATAGTCTGTAACATATTTGTCCCTTAGCTATAAATCAGATTCTGCTTCACAGCTCCGGTCTGATGACTTCATTTCTAGTTCCACATTGTATCAGGCTTCCTCTTCACACTGTTGGGACATGAATTTCAATCCCCAGAGGTTTTCACTCATGCTAGATCCCAGAGGGACATTTCTAGTTTGAATTTGGGATCTTTAGAGATCTACTTTAGAGTCTTCCTGTGCACTTCCTTTCAATCTTCTCAAGGAAGATACCACAGCACTGCTCCTTTTAGAAGCCCCTCTGATAATGATATAATAAGAAGAAGATAACTTCATCTTAAAAGGCTTATTCTCTAGCTTTCTTGGCTTTTTAATTTGTTTGTTTGTTTGTTTGTTTGTTTGTCCCATGTAAAAATGAATTCTCCAAAGGGGAAATTTTTGAGTATGACTCTCTACCTTGGGTATTTTTGCTAAGCCTTCAGAAGGGCTGATGTTGACTGGAGCCTTTTCCTAATTTCACAAGGCTGCTTTGTGGGCAGTTCTCTCCTGAAGAAGCTATGAAATAGAAGCAGGATACATAAATGAAGCTAGCATATATCTCAGAGCTGCAGTGTAGGACAACATGTCAGCACTCCCCTGTTTATGTTTCTATTACAGCTACTGACAAAAATAGTTCCTTTGCTTCATTCCCTTGTGTATCATTGTCAGTCCTAAAGGTATTTTGAAATGAGATATTCAAAGAACAAGAAGGAATTTTGTCTAGCTCAATTGATTCTGATTATCTTTTTCCCAGAATATTTAAGAAATGTGAGGACTCCTACTCACTGCTACATTTGCATTATTCAGTGTTCATGATAGTAAAATGAGGGCCATTGCTTTCAGCATTTCACCTGGTCTCCATCACTGAAAAGCTTTCTGGATACGCCATCTGATACTTGTAGGAAGAAGCACTGTAAACACAGTGTTTCGCCCTGGTAATTACTTACTAAACAGAATTATTTCAGTACAACTGATGTTCAAGGAAATCAATGATGTCCTTGCATCTTATAGATACAAATCCACCAGCCCATATGTAGGTTTTAAAATGCTGATTACAGATTTGCATCTATAAGATGCAAGGACACAACCAGGAATTTTTGCTCTTTAGGGATCATTGAATGGGTTTTCTGCTGGGAAATGGGAGGTCTCTTATTCTCTCTGTCAGCCTGGTGATGGGTCATGATTTTTTTGTTTGTTCTGCTACTATTATTATGTTTCACATGTGATTTGTCCTGCAGGCTTAAAGGGAAGTATGGTACTTCGCGAACAATGAATTCATTCACTGTGGTGTAAAACTGAAGTAACATTGTTTTAACAGTCAGGGATCTTACCAAAATACAGCTCAAAGCAGTACAATGAGTAGGGATGATGACTCACAAAATTAGATGTTTTGGCAAATTAGTTAGCAACTTACAGAACTGACATCACTAGTCCTCAATGGGAGGTCAGCAACCCTATGAATAGTGAAGTAGAAATGTGCTGAGATGGTCGACTGCAATCCCACAGTAGGGTATTATCAGGCAAGGAACAGAGAGCATCCCTGATGAGATGTCTAGATAGACTTACTCCCTGATAACCATTATTAGCTCAGTACCTGTCTTTTATTAAATAACTGTTTCATTGGATACTACTTTCTTTAATTACACCATAACTGGCAAAGTTATTCAGATTGCAGACAATTGACAGATGTTTTTGAGAATGATGCTAAACTGTACTAAATTAATCTTGTAAGTGTGCCAAAAGTAATTTTATGTCTGAAGATAAAATAAGAAAGCTAGAAAGTAATTTGGACATCCTAAAACAACCACATACATTTGAGAATTGGAACAAGTTTTCAATTTTATATCTTCTCCTGAGATTTGTTTTTGATGTCCAGGCATGATTTCAGAGGACATATTTAGAGCCTCCGCCAAAATTGGGCCAGATCCTTATCTCCACTATACTGTCATAAACCTGGACTGCCTTGTTGATTTCAAGGAAGTTACTGCAGATTCACATCAGTGTGCGTAGCTCAGAATATCAGAGCTCTAGTGGTATGGATAGTATTCCATTTAGATAAAAGTGTCATCACAAGGTTGGGTAACTTTCTTGTTGTAAATCAGAATATTTGTGCTATTTGCTAATTAGTATTTCTCCTTGTAAGGGGTGGTTATGTTACTAGTGCTGCACTATCTACACATGTTTGTTGCAATTTTGCTCTCAGTTTTACTGGGGATGCTCTCAGGTAACTCCATTCATATTGGACCAACTTTTGCCTTAAATCTGAACATGAGATCAGAGATTAGCCAAGCTAATTATTGTTATTATTAACAGAGTTGGTTATTGTTAGTATAAGAATAATTATTAACAGTTTCAAGATAACAAAAATGAGCACAGACTTTGCCCTCCATAAATGTGACAGCTGGAATGATAGGCAAGCCCCTACATCCATGGGACAGACTGCCTTTTCTCACAGACAGCTATCACCAAACAGAAATACAGTTATCTATTTACAACTTTCCTGTATTTTCCTTCAAAACTTCTTCTCATATGCTTGGTACATCAAATTCTGACACTTAGGCAGTAAATGAGATAGACAATCTTCCATAGCAAGATTTAGACAGGGGCAAGTCCCTCTCCTAAAGGTGTAGTAATAGAAACAGGAATAGGGATTAGGATTGTTAATCTGGTTGTAATGGGGGTTACACAGCAAAGGACAAAAAACAAAAAAAAACAGGTGGTTCTCTTTATCTGGAAGTATGCAGCATGAAAATCCATGTGGTTTTTTTTGTTTTACTCCTGAGCTGGTGCTCTAGAAAAATTATTCCAGTTCTTTGTCCCATTTAATATGCAGCAGAAATCCCAAATGTCTTGTCTAGAAATATCTTGTCTGATAAGAAGAGGGTGTTTTTCTGCAAATAAATGAATAGAATTACCATGAACAAACCCAAATGTCTTCAGTGACAAATCTAGATAAAGATGTGATATAGGGCTTTCCCCATGTTTTATGGCAATTTGCATCATTTATGGCAGACCCATAATGATGCAAGTAGCCATCAAGTAGGATATTTCAGGCCATTGAAATATCATAAAACTGCAGGAGAAATAAATTTTTATCCCAGGGCTTTGTACTCAAATGGCTGTTGTGAGGAATGAACGTAAACCAGTCACAATGGTTCCACAAGTTTCCTGGGCACCATGCCAGCCAGAAATTATTTCATTACAGTAATTCTTTGTTGCTGCCAAAAAAGTAGACAAAAGACAAGCTCGTGTATTACATTGATCAGAGTGAATTAAAAAGCTTATATGATCTGGGATTTAAAAAGAGTGAGAAAAGGAGAGAGAAAATAAGAATGATATGATTGAACACAGAACTACCATTTTGTAATTTTTTGTTATTACTTGTTTTCTGATTTCAGTAAGACTTTAAAACTGTTTTATCAAGGTCTGAAATGAATGTATTTGACCAACTGAGAGAACAGATTCTTGAGCCTTTTTTCACAAAATAAACGTTTGACACTTATTTGTAAGAATCAAGTTTGACTCTACACTATAATTTCTGACTTTATCAACGTATATTTCTTCTACTCATTATGCATTTCAAATGTAATTTAAAATTTATATGAATTACAATTTATTATAATTAATTTTTTAATGTTTATTTTTATTGTAATCAAAAATGGATAGGTTTGGTATCAAATATGATCAAATATATCTATTTAGGCTGAGAAGGCCTATTCCCTTCCCTTCCCTTCCCTTCCCTTCCCTTCCCTTCCCTTCCCTTCCCTTCCCTTCCCTTCCCTTCCCTTCCCTTCCCTTCCCTTCCCTTCCCTTCCCTTCCCTTCCCTTCCCTTCCCTTCCCTTCCCTTCCCTTCCCTTCCCTTCCCTTCCCTTCCCTTCCCTTCCCTTCCCTTCCCTTCCCTTCCCTTCCCTTCCCTTCCCTTCCCTTCCCTTCCCTTCCCTTCCCTTCCCTTCCCTTCCCTTCCCTTCCCTTCCCTTCCCTTCCCTTCCCTTCCCTTCCCTTCCCTTCCCTTCCCTTCCCTTCCCTTCCCTTCCCTTCCCTTCCCTTCCCTTCCCTTCCCTTCCCTTCCCTTCCCTTCCCTTCCCTTCCCTTCCCTTCCCTTCCCTTCCCTTCCCTTCCCTTCCCTTCCCTTCCCTTCCCTTCCCTTCCCTTCCCTTCCCTTCCCTTTTCTTCTTCACCTAGGAGCCTGATCCTTTTGTTAGGTGTTAGGTGTCCTCTGCTCCAGGCAAAACTGGCAGATATCATATAGTTCTCTTAGCTGGTTTTAAATTTTGCGGAGAAGGTAGTTTGGTTGCTTCATTAACTGCTTAGGAGCCTTTCATCTTTTACAAATCATCAGTACCTTTTACATGAACAGACATATGTGGTTATAGCCATATGAACTAAATCACATTATTCCTTCCTGTGTCCTCCAGAGCCCCCATGTTCTACAAGAATATAAAGTCTGTGTATTTTGGTACCCATTTATTTGAAGTTATTCAAAAGTCCTCTACACATGGTCTTGGGAAACTGACCATGAAGTCTGGCTTGAGCAAGGTGGTGACCCAGCTGATCTCCAGACATCCCTTCCAATCTCAGCCATTCTGGGATTATGCAGTTTTAATATTTGTTCATCATGAACCTACCTCAAAGATGGTTAACAGAATGGTTCCATAAGTGGGAAAGCACATAAATAGCAAGCAGTGGTAAGAGTGGAGTGACAGATCTTGGAGCAGGCCGGCCATCCTGTCAGCTTGTGCGTGACTCATATATACTAAGTGTTTGAAACAAATGTATTTCTGGAACATTCAGCTCTCTGCTGACTGATAATTATCTGTTGTTTTCAGCTGTGAAAAATAGAGAGTGTGAAAAGTCCAGAGTTCCCCATGCACTGAGATGCTGCCTCCTAATTAGGTCTTGGCTCTGGTGCATGTAATGGTCAATGGATGAAGCCGGCAGAGCAAGAATGCACAATGTAGACATTATGGGGCAATATGTGGGGTTACCCAGCCTTACTAAGCCTCATTTTCCCTTCCCAGGTACAGAACTGGCTTTCTCTACAGCACACCAGGCTAAGAAATTCCTGTGCTGCCCAGGTAACTGGGAAACCTTGAGAATTTTGAAGTGCCTTGGAGGTGGCAGGGGTCTGGCTGCTGTTCTTGCAGCACAGGAGGACACTGCAGTCCTGCAGGGCTGAGGAGCCTGAAAACCAGCAGAGTACTACTACAGAGTTCCAAATGGCTAAACCATGAAGCTAAGCACAGCCTGTCCAACAAGATCTGTGGCAGGGATATGAACCCGAGCCTATGAAGTACTTGGGAAGGTCAGCTCAGAAAGCGTATAAGCAGAAAATGTTGTTGAAACGTCTTCCTTTTCCTGAAAAAAATATATTTTAAAAAAGGAAGAAAAGTGAAAAAATCTAATATAAAAATACTTTCTTGTCTGTGATTTTTAAAAGCAAAACTGCCATTAAAGAGTAACAAAAAGAATCTAGTGTAGTTTCTTTGGAAAATAACATTTACAAGCAAAATTTTAACATTTATATCTTCAGCTTAAATGCACTCACAAAAGGAGTTTAAAATAATTTTATTTTCACTCTTTCATAATGTATAAGTACTCTGTCTATTTATTTACTTATTTATTTTTATTTATGAGCATGCTTTTAACCTTATCTTTTTGAAATTATCACAGATTTTTTTTTCTTTCAGATTACATGAAAGTTTGAAAGGGCCTTTGTAAAGGTTTTGTATTCTTCACAAGAATGCTTCCATTTCATGGGATATCTGAGATGGCTTGGTTTTTACTATCAAAAGAAGAATTGAATTATAGACATAAAATTGTCATATTTATAAATGAACACAGTTTTTTTTCCTTCAGTAGAATTACATGCTGGAGGCTATTATAAAAGCAAAAATTTTAGAGAAGTTAAGAAACTTTAGATACAAACCAAACCCCATCATCCATTAGAGAAATATAATTGAATTTTCATATGTATGTCATATATTGCCTTATTTCATTAGAAAAAGCCGGAGCAGTTCACAAACTATAGTGACAAGGAGGCAAATGAAAGGCAGTTTTCTGTAATTCTATAGAGTCTTGTATTTTGTCCTGTAACAATGGCTATTACTTCTGTAAAAACCTCTTTCCAGATAAGATGCAGACTACTAGGAACTTATTAGGGCTGTTCCACATTGCATCCTCCCTATATGCTTCCTTGTAATTTTTTTTCTGTGAGAATAAGTTTCTTTGACTTGTGATGGTAGTAACAAGGATTCAATTTTTTATTTAATCACATTAATTATGTTCAAGGCTGTACAATTTCAAACTGCTTTTTCACATTTTCATTTTCTTGTGTTGTACTTGTGTATGTATAGTCATCTCTGTTCTTAAGTGTTAGAGATTTCAAACACTACCTAGGCATTTGTTTTTGTGTCTTACTCAGGACCAGTAGTATATTGTCTATCATTAAATTCAGTTTAAATGACCAGCAAGTGCAAATTGAAGAAAAATCAGGGTAGTCCCCTTTCTCATGCTGGTGCATGCAGTTTCCTGTTTCTGACAAAAAGTGTCATGGTCTCCTTAAAGCACATTCTTATTCTGGACAGCCTTATATATGTTATTATTTTGTTATTTGTCTTTTCATCATTGTTATTCCTTCATAAACCCCATCATGATACAGGGTTTCAACTGTATTTTCAGAATATGTAACTTCAAACCTCTTCAATTAATCAATATTTTAAGACATCCTGAATTGCTTTATCAGACACATTCAATGTTTATGGACTTCTCAGGCAGAGGGCAAATTGGTCAAGTAGAGAGACAAGAATGAAAAAATTCATTCACACAGCAAGAAGAAATACTCTACCTAAGACCTACCTCCTCTATCTTGTAGACCTGCAGTGAGGGAAATTATTTCAAGAGTGAGAGATGACCTTTGGAATCCAATTTAAGACCAGAAAAGGAGTCAAAATAGGAGAAGAGTATGGAAGAAATTACTCTTTATTATTGTCTGTAATAGTAAATTAAACGTCTGTTACATATTAAATCTTGATTGTAATTTGTCTATTTCTTTTGTTAGTGATAGCAAGTTAATGTAATAAAAATGGAGAAAAGCAAGGCAGGAGATATCATGACTATCCCTGCAGACCAAACTTCTCGTTTCGAGTCACAGTATGAGCCAATCCAGAAGGGAAACCTGGATCCAGGATTGCCAGTGCCCACGGGTCTGGTCTAGTAACTCTTTTTTCTTGGGTGATGGAGCGCGTCCAGCCAGCGCACAAGTGCAACAAGACACCAGAGGAGTGCATGCAGCTGGCATTCCTTCATCCTTTCCTGAACAACATTTAGAAGGAAGCAATAAAATATTTATGGCATGTGAGCTTTCTTACTGGGACTTCTGGGTTTTTCTGAACCCAATAATCTGTTGACAAAAGGAATCTCTGCTAAAGGCATTCCTTATTTCAAATAATCACAGATCTGGCTGAGATCTCTCTTTCTAAGAGCTCACCTTTTCCTCTTACATGCAGAGTTCTGAGGGATACAAACAGAGTAAATGTTAGTTAGGAGAAATGTAATATGCCTAAAGACATAAAACACATCCTTGTACTGTGTTCCTGAAATACCATGGTTCAGCAGTATTTTTCAATCTGCATGGAATAAACCATGCAAAATTCATGGTGGCCTGCATTTTGAACTAAGGGTTTACCTTTCTTTTAATTTAACTGAGATTCTCTCATTTGTGTCCTTTAGTTTCAAATACAGGATCTTTGTTTTCATTTCCATGTTCTTAACCCTACTTTATTGAGTGAAGTAATGTCTCAGTGTACTTCTAAGCAAGAGTCCAGAATAATATTTAACAATTTAATAATTCTGCATTTATTTGTTACAAACATTTTTATTCTTTGGTAAATCCCAGAGGTCACAACTGAAATCAGGGCCAAATTTTATTTAACGCTGTGCAGGTTTTAAAGGCTATCTCTGCTTGGAAGAACTTACTGTTTTCATGGATATGAATTCAGAGTTAACTTCTAAAGCTGATCCTCTAGACTGGGCAGAGGAGACATAAATTGTTGATGTCCTGATGCTGTTGTGGCAGTACATTGTCTATGCTCAGGTTTCATTTATAAGAAAACTTATTTTCTGCTTCTACAACCCCATATTTCTGTATATAGGGACATTTTTTGGGTAATTGTGTGGAAGATGTAAACAATTTTGACCCTTGATTTGTGCAGAAGCCTCTCTGGACTAAAGTGATATTGCTCTTATGGCATGGTATAGAATCGGAGTATAACAATATTTAACATTCAATAATGTACCAAACCATATTTAGCATTCAGGTAATCTTTTATTTTCTGTCAGAGTTTGTGACTCTTAAAATTAAAATAGCTCTCACAATGATAGTTTGGCTATTATTATTATTATTATTAATTACTGTTTTATACCTCTATTATTTCACAGAATTCACAATGGCTTACTGCATCACTGTGACAGTTTTACAAGCAAAGGTGCTTACTTGTCTATTACTTGCATTCTGTTAAATATTTCTTATTCCTTCAGACTGTGCTACAAGGACCATTTCACTGTCCCCTTTGGCTTCTGCATCTTGCTTCCAGTATGAACAGACAGGTAATAACCATTCAGCGGGGCCATTACCTCTTCTAAAGGCTATTATCAAAATTGTCATTATACATAATGGAGATTATTACAGGCAACTTGAGATTTTTTAGATACATCACTACAATAATAGGTGGCCCTTTTTAGACTTACATATTGGTGGGAATAATAGTAGGGTACAAAACACATGGCAAATGTTGCGTTTTATCAAAACTTTTTTAGTTTTTAATGTCTTTTCTTCTGAATTCTTGTGATATTTACAAAACAACTGTGAACACCATCTGTTGGGAAATTTATCAAACTGTAAGTGTAGCAATGAAGAGTTAAAAGTTTAGAAGGCAGGTGAGGTATATTTGCCTCTTAAAAAGCTACGAATTTATGAGAAAAAAAGGAGAAATATTATAATACAACAGTTTTCCATATGGGTGTACAAGTACCAAAACAACAAACCCTCTATTTTTAGACAATCTCAAGCTGATCCCTGATAGAAACAGAGACGATATGAAACCACTACTTTTCTTTATACAGTAGTATTTGTTTTATATTTATCATATTTTTTTCATTCCAAGATTGAAAACCAAAATCTTAGCTGATCCAAGGACTATCTGCAGAGGACTCAAACCTTGACCTCGAAGAGAGATGTCTTTTCATTCCTGTGACTTTCACTTACTATCCACATCAGTTACAAGCATATTGTTTACAACACTACTTCCGTGTAATCTGACCTACTGCAAAGAGAAATGCCAAACAAACCAGACAGGGTTCATTTCTTGGGTTTGGCATAAATTTTCCAGATAAATAGGCTGGGCGGTGAGCGTGAAGAGGTGGTGATCTTTTTTTCCGGAGGATACCGGCATGATATTTATACCCATCCTGTGAAACTTTCTGTGTTAGCAGGTGTTATGAGTAGAAAAAGCAGCCCATTTTTTAAAAAGGTTGTAGAGCTAACAGGTTGGGCCAGTTGCTGCCAGGGTGGAGTTTTAAATGTTTGTTATTGTCATCACCGGTTGTTTTCATTAACTACCTGTCGTTGATGGTTAGGAATTCCCCTTTTGTCGAGGGGCGCCCTGCTGCTTCCTGCAGGATGGCACCCAGAAGGTGAAAGGACATCCACTCGACATGCAAACGGCCTCGGAACCAGCATGCAATGGGAGAAGCCCCTCACCAAACCTAGCCAAAAACCCCTAAAACAATGAGCCAACACAAAATTGATGAATCAAAGTGATGACTAGACGCAAGGACCAGAATGCAGTATCTGCCAAGGCCTTTTTACCCCTCACTCTAATCTGAAGATGCCAGCTAGACAGAGGACCTTGAATATTGAACTAAAAAGGAAGAGATCATCCGATGCTCTTGTGCGGGCGGGGTCTTCAGCTCTGCCCGAAGATCAGTGGACAATGCTGCGCTCTTTCTCCTTCTCCAAGTCATTCCTGGGAGCAGTAGTGGCTTGAGCATGGACCCGCTGGTTCTCCCCCACCTGAGCTGATCATTTTTAATAAAGGTATTCAAAAGGAGAAAGGTCTCCTGCCCGTGTTTATTTCAGCAGGCACAGCTCTGGTGTGCCAGATTTATTTGTAACTATGTCTCTGTTCCTCTCAGTTCTACCCAATCTTTAAATCACAGTTCAAAGTAATCCTGTGCTAATATGAACTGTGTTGATATGGGATTTTTATGAGAATTTTCCTTGTCTTGATTATCCCTGCTTCATGTTGATTATGTGCCTTTCTCTTAAAGAGCATTCTCTCTTTCTTTTAGGTTATATGCTTTGCCTACTCTGCTTCTGATAATGGCATTTTTATCATTTGAAGGAAGTTCCCCATTGCATTTCTCATCTCACAGACTTTGTATTGCTGAAATGTTGCATCTTTGTCTAAGTCTCACTCTGTCTTTCTGACACAGCCTTGGCAAAAAAGAGAGCACTGACCTTTGAAATGTGCATGAGCAGGCAGTGGCAGAAGAATTTAGGCAATAAGAGCTGCAGCCAAAAAGGTGATCAAAAGACATATTCTGTCTTACAGTATGTTTTACATCTGTTTAACAGTGGAGGCATTTTTTCATCCCTTTAATGCCCAGCTTATATAGCCCAGTAGAATTTCCTAGGCTTTCAGTAGCCAAACAGAAAATTATGAGAATTATGGCTTGCAGAGGGGCAGAAACAAGGACTCCTGACATAAATTTTGCTTTTGTTACTTGTGTGGTTCACCTGCACAAGAGCAAGACTCTTCTGAGCAATGACACCCTCTATGCCACCCTGCGACTCACTTGTTACAATAAGGTTTTTAAGCATTACCATCCTCTGGTAGAACCCACAGTTCTTCCTTTTTCTTCTCAGCTGTCCTTCAGGCATCAAACACATGATGATTGTTGAGGACCTGTGATGTTAGTAAGTTAGTGTGCCAAATGGCAGCAATTGACCAAAAAGAGCTGTTTGGCTAAAAATACCACTGAAAACAGAAGTCTGAAGACAATTGGAAAACATTTCTGTTTTGGGATTGGTCGCTTTAAATCACTGGAATCTGTGATTCGCCAGACAAGATGATAGCATGTGCCAAGAATAATATTGCAGTCATATAATATTATTATTGGTTATGAATTCATACTTCCCCCCCGCCCCCCGGATGTGTAGGTGTCAGATATGACAGATTTTGAGCCTCAATTTTGAGCCTCATTCATATCTAGCGCTGAGGAATTCTCTCTGCAAGAAAGCAATGACATAAAACATGTATAAAATTCAACTGACTGTTCTCTGAGACCTCTGCTTGTGGGTACAGGGAATGAAGTTGTTGTGATGGCTTGGAAGTAATTTACTATCCTAAAATGCAAAACCTTTTGACATAAACAAGGACTTGGTCTGGGTGTGCGGTTTCTTTCAAGTGAAAATGTTATTGTGAAAAATTAGCAATACCTGTGCTGATTTAGACTACCCGAGAGGGATTTCCATGCTTAAAATCACACCCAGGAACCAGTTGTGCTACTGCTATGTCACTTCTTTGCCTTATTTACAGCAGGAAAATGGGTGAGTGGAACAGGAAGAATTATAGGCGGTTTCTTGATAATGTTAACATTAAAGTGAGACCTTTTTTACTGGTGCCAGAGCCTCTGAGGGATTTAACTGCATGAAATCCAGGAATTGTCACTTCATTTGGCACTGTCATTTCTACAGTGGCTTGTAGGATTTTTTTAAAGAGAGAAAAGAAATGTATAACGGGAAGGGAATTTAAGTAGAAAAACATTATTATTATTATTATTTTTTTTTTCTAATTTTACCTATTCAATTGATTTGCCAGTTTGGGTCTGCAGGAAAAAGCATTTAACTGGTTGAACTGCCAAGTCCCACTGCCCCTTATACAGTGGTTAAGTTAGGAGCTGTAAATGCTTAGCAATATGTGAATTAGTTTGATGGTTTGTAGCGTCTTGTGACTCTGAGGGAACAAAAGTGGAGGGGGGAGAAGGGGGGAGGGAGGAAATGGAAAGGGGGAGAGAGAGAGGGAGAGAGAAAGAGAAAGCCTGCCAGCTATTTGTGAAGTAAATGTTCCCATTTCTTTTAAAACACAATAGCAAGTGTAATTTTGTCACATGCATCTGTTGCTATCACCTCTCACTTTGTGCTGAAGTGCTCACCAGAGCATTTACAGAAGTGATTCTTCCTCCCACCCCTGACATCTGCCACCAAAAATGCTGCATTATTCATCAGCGTGCTAATGGCAGGTGATGAGATCTTTTCACGCTACATCCCTCTCAGTAGGTGTTTATTACTCTGTTCACCAGCAGCCCTGCTATTACTGCGGGGCCAGAAGAACTCTACATACTCGCTTGACAGGTAATGGGAAACGTGCTCTGCTCACTTGGCTCACAAGTGCAGATGAAGGTTATTACTAGGGCAGCTGCAATATCGTGGGTGCAAAGAAGACGGTCACTTTAAGTGAACAGCTTAATTCTGGAAATCCATACAAATCATGTCAGCACCGTGATAATCCATCTTCTTTACCTTCTATCATTTCAGCAGTCATCACACTGTAATAATTTTCTCCTGGTTCACCTGTGGTCTCTATGAATAACAGAGTGGGGTAAAAAAAAAAGAAAAGAAAAGAAGATGAGTTTGGCTCAGTGTCTGGTGATCACAGTGGTGAGGAATTTATCTCTGTCTAGTAGTAAGATGCTGTCGTGTGTGTGTGTGTGTGCACAAAGGTTTGTGTCTTGTGGAGGGGAGAACCTTGCAAGCAGCACTGAATGTGTTTAATATTATAAAAAAAGCCTGACAAGAAAGGCAAGCCTCTGCTGATTTATTTGAAGCCTTGTGACAAAAATTACAGAAAATAAACATTCGAGAACACCATGAAAATTGAAGGAGGAGAAATTATTTTTACTCCAGAGAACTCAGTTCACAAATAAGCCTTCCCCAGTTGTCTTGCTTCTAGGTTTCTCACTTAGACACATCATGCCGTCTTGAGCAATCCATAAAAAAGCTCAACCCACACGAGGAATAGGCAAACTTTTTCATAATTTAAAGGTACAACTTCAATTTCATTTAAGGGGCAGAATTTTCTCAATCTAATGTTTTCTTTACTAAAACAAAAGGTGTGCTGGATCTGCAGAAGGGTGCTGTAAGGCATTGTGTTTTTGGAATGTATCCTACCAAAAATGTAAACTAGGGAGATTTAGAGACAGGCATGATTTGCTCCATTTTTATAAGTGTTGCAACTGCTGAACTGCATCTGTTTCCATATTACTACAGCCAAAAGTAACTAAAACCAGAACGGTGAAGGAATGATTTTTTTTTCTTTTTGGTCAGACTTTGGTCAGGTCTCTAAAGTCCTGTTTTTTATTTCCATGTAATAACCATGGAGTTGCTTGTTATGCCTGGCAGAGGAGAAATATCTTTTAGGGAGACAACTAAAAGCAGAGAAAAAAATCCCCTCATTTCAGGTATCTGTTCTGTTTTCAATATATCTGCTTTTTTAGCAAGACCATTCATTTTTATCTGTTGACTTTCTGTATCAGTCCAGCCTGTCAAACTTTTAGATGGTTGTTATAGGCTAACACATGTATTACTTGCACATTTAAAAGTATGACAGTCTGGAGACAAAAGGGAAAAGTGATGCACAGAACAGGACTTGCTAGAGTCACTAATAGTTACCTACAGAAGTAACTGGGGTGGAGGCAAATGGAGTAGTCTTGGGACAGACAAGATCTCATCCATAGGAGTTTGCTTTCACCTCTGACTGAGGAGTGCCTTGTGCTGGGGAGGGAAGGCGGTGAGTGGCTGGCTGTGCTTGGGGAACCAGAGCTGCAGAATGTTAATCCTTGGCTGGAGTTTAGGCAGGGAAAACAGAGAAGATTCCAGGAATGCAAAGCATTTTCTGTGGAAATAGTTAGCTTTCCTTACTTATAGTAAAATGCTGATTTCATTAAGGTATTGCTCCTCGTTTCAGTGGTGATAAAAACATGAGCTGCAGCTTATTGCTGACTGTAATTTCTGTGCATGGATTTTTTCTTATGTAGATGAAGGTTTTAGTAAGATGGTGGCAGACTGAGTTCGGAAGAGATATCATTCTCCAAAGATTTAATAGGAATTCGGTTCATAACAGGATGACAACATGGATGTATTTGCCGTAATTGGGAATTACTAACTTTGCTTTTTTTCATAATGTCTTCAAAAGAGATTTCTATGTGCAAGGAAGAGACAACATCTATCTGATGACTTTCTTGTTGCTAAACACATGTAATTTACAGTGATGTCGTCATTGCCATTGAAATATAATTGTGATATAAATGCAAATCTTTGTTGGGGTTCAACAGTTGTTGGAGATTAAATTACATTTAGGAAATCACACTGCATACCTTTGATATTAATAAAACCCCAGTAAAGATCAGTGTTTGTGTTAGAAACACATCTGTGTTGCATAGTGCTGAACTTGAGAAGGAAATAGTTATCCTCTCCTTATCTTAACTTCCTCCTCAAACTAGGAAAAACCCCACTTAGGGCAAGTGAAAGCACTCTGATAATTTTCTCTAGGCACATGGAAACAGAGATAATAAATGAGTAGAACAGTAAAAGGTAAAGAAAACTCTAATATAATAAATATTAATATCATTATTGACTAAAAAGAAAACGTGACCTACAAAGAGCTATGAAAACCCACACAGAGGAACATAGGTTTTTAATTAATATAAAATCCTATTCAATTTCCACAAGGAAGGGAGTCCAGAATATTTTACCCAGTCTTGTGAAGATGACATCCAAGATCATAAGGGAAAGTTTATCATCAGTCTTACGAAATACGCAGTAGAAGAGTGTGTAAAATACACAGTAGGAGAGAATGTCTCTTTCCTATACAGGTTTTAAACTTGAGATTGCAGAATTCAGCATATCTATTTATACTCCTTTCAGAATGTGGAAGCAGCCAACATCATCCTGCGGCTGAACCATTCTTGTTCTTTCTCAGTCATCAATGCTTAGGTGAAGACATGTTCCTATTCATAAGAGTGATGCAACAGGAAGTTTTACCAAATTTTTTTCTCTGAGTGCATGGCAACTATAACTAGCTAATGGAATTGTGGATGAAATTTTAAGGAAAATTCTTGTATTTATTTTAATGCAAAAAGAATAAAAGTCTCAAAATTTATCATATTTTACTGAGTTTTTTTTCTTTTTCAAATAATGTTAATGTTTTGTTTATGCTCCAAGGGTAGAACAGAATTTACTGCTAATATAAAAAGCAATATCCACCAAAAATCATATCTCCACCAATTATTTTTTCATAATTTCAAATGAAATTTTGAAAATTTTTTTGTGTTTGTTTTATTTTTCAGAACTCTCCTGGCCCCCAAAATTATCAGAAATTCCCATGGAACTGGGAATTTCATTGTTGCTCATCTTCACTCTTGAGCGACCATAGCCAGTAGGATGTAATGAGGAAGAGGTATAGGCGTGAAAAAATCATTCCTCATTGCTCTAATATCTGGTTGTTTTATTATCCATGTTGACTTTCACTATAGACTGCAGAAGCCGCTGAAATATTCACAATTGTTGTTGGGCTAACTGTATTTTGCCTGGCCATTTCAATTGCTCAATGTTACTATGACTTTTGATTCATTCTTTTTCTCCAGCTATGCTTGTTGCAGGAGGGTAATTTAAAGCACTGGTGTTTTCCCAGCAATGTATGTACATTTTTGAATAACAACAGAATATACAGACAGTTCATTTTAATAGAAACTGAAAGTGATTTTTGAGAGATTTGGCTGATCACCATATGATGACGAGGGAGGACTGACAGGAAGCACTGTTCAAGGACTCTTACAATGAAGGAAGGACTGCAGGCAAGGAATGGTGAAAGCAGAAAGTAACTCAAACAGGAAAATCATTTCTTGTGCAGCACAAATAATTTTATGCAAAATTTCTTAAGAGGAGGAGAAGTTGGGTCTCTTACAAGGTCTAATGAAATGTGTAAAACTATTTTCTTTTAGCTTTACACATTGGATATCCAGATTTTGTGCTGATTTATTTATATATTATGTGATTTATGTTCTGTAGCCATGCTGGCAAGTAACTTTTTATTTAAAAAGGTTTTAACTCTATGAAGGCAAAATTGGATACATGGAATGAACTCTGTAATCAATAAACTGGAGACTAGTTGTTGCCAGGTGTGAGTTATGCGCAGAATTTGAAAAAGGGGTATTTTTGGATTTGAGTTTCACATGTTGTTTTACGTTTGTGGCTTGCCTAATGGAAGTGTGGGTTTTATGGTTTTTTTGTTTGTTTGTTTGTTTGTTTTTCTGGAAGAAAACCCTTCTCCTCAGAAATTAACTCTGAAACTGGAATTCCTTGTGTTGCAAAATATGACAGCATTGCTGATGGGACTGCTCTGGAGGAAAGGGAGCAACTTTCTCTGTGGCATTGATCTGTACGCAGACTGTCATGTTTGCCTTGTTTTGATGTCCTCAGGAGGATGGAGGTACTCATCTCCTTGGAATGGCAGTCAGGCAAGTTGTCAAAAGAAGCAGTCAATAACCATTCGCCCTAGATTAAACAAAATAAGTTGTTATGGACTGTCTGGAAGATGCAAACCTTGTTTTCTCATGAGGTACTCTCCACCTTTCAGAGATGCAATGCAATACATGTGCACTTAAGTCCTCCCTACCACCATCTAAGATAATAGATGACCTTGCTTTTTTCTTGGTCTATTAGCACTGAAAGCTGTCTTTTGAAGTATATTCTGAGGAAACTTACTCACAGTCTAAAGACCAGAATGGCTGAATACCTCTGTACCACTATGTCTGTTACATTTTTTATCTAGAGCACTGACCTATATATTTATTTCTCCTTTTTGGTATGAGAAATAGAATTACTTATACCAAACCTGTTGCATATGTACAGAGACAAGCTAGCATTGCATTAATTTTCTTGATGATGGTGGTAATGTAATGTATACCAGTTAACCCTGAAGAGTAAGCTTGGTTTTGACCTGGGACAATCTCTGTGTACACCTAGAGTATCAGAAAAAGCTCTGCTTTTAAAAGAGCATAAGTTTTCACAGTTCACAGTATTAAGCACAGGTGTCACTCTTTGATGGGTTAGGGCCTTACTGTTTCTCAGTCTGCTTCCTCCAAAGGAAAGGCTTTTAATCCTTGTTGCAATGTAGAATGCAGACAAGCCTTTGGCCTGCAGCTACAAACATTGTCTTCTGATTTCTTCCTGAACCATAAAACATTTCCTCATTTCATTTCATGTGAAGACAGATATATCTAGTAGTTTTTAAAAAGCAACAAAGAAGGGAGTGTTTTCTTCAATTCTCTTGACTTTTGTCCATATTTCTTCTTCTTCTTCCTTTTTTTTTTTTATTCCTAAACTTTTTTTGCTGTGACGAGTAAAAACTCTGGAGGAGCAGGCTCAAAGTGGCTGTCAAGAAGACTTTTTTCCCAAAGTAAAAGGTGCTGACAGACAAAAGAACTATGTCATGAAAAATTTATAACCAAATTTCCCACAACAGAAAAGGGGCAAAACCACCTCACATATTAAGTGCCAAATCTTCATGCATACCTGCTTCCATACTGATTCAGTGGCAAAATAACTTTCAAAATGTTTTATGGTCCAAAGCAGCTATAAAGTAGGTGCATTTGTCATTTTAGTAAACTAAAATCAGAATTATACTAATATTCAGTGGGGTGACAGCAATATATTATCTTGTCAAGCAGGAGATCTGATTTTACAGGAATATGTGGTAGGTTAGAGAGAGAAGCTGTATGAAGGATTTAATTACATAAACAATAATAAGAGTAATGATAAACTATAAAACTAACTTTGCACATTAGAAAATACATAATAATATGTGGATTTACATATTTATATTCGTATATGACTGTATGTAAGCTTTCTGGTAAATACCAATGCATATTCTAAGCTAATGTCTCATCTCTCACATACCTTATGGGTCTTATTTGTATAAACGTATTTTTCAGATTAAAATAAACTGTAAAATACTTTTCAAATTAATGCAAGCTATAAACTGATGGGTTCAGCATTGGATGCAACGTAGAAGGATAAGAATTTGGATGTGCTTATTGGTCTTATATTAAGTGTGAGTCATTAATGTGATATGTCAGTAAAACCAGTTAATCTGATTTAGGGTATATCAAACAAGATATTTTCAGTAAAAGTGGTAGTGATACTGTTATAGAAATTATTGGTGACAGCAGTAATTGCCTCCTATTCTGGCTACTCAGAGCGGTGTACTCAAACTAGAATGGGTGCAGAAAAGGGCAACTGAGACATTAGGAAATGTCTCATATCAGAAGACCACCAAATATATTGTGTTGGTAGACCAAGAAAAAAAAATTGTATATTTAATTATTATTGCATTAAAATCTGAGAAAATATTTATAATATTTTCTGCTGGTAAAAGAACTTAAGGAATGGAGCAAATAAAGGGCTGCAAACTTGTGTTTTGCCCACATGAGAAAATTGAGACTTAAGTATATCTTGGGTATAACGAGCACACAAATCTTCTGAGAAAAAATCCCAACTCTTACACTTGTCCTGGTAAAGTTCTGTAAATACATGGAAGGACTTTATGTTGTGGCTTTTTGTAGGATCTATCAAGCTTGCTCCAGATCCAAATTCTGGTGAGTGTTTTCAAATAGGGATGTAAGAAGGGTCAGTTAATTTAAAGGTCAATGGATTATCCCCAGATAGTTGGTACTTCTAGTTGCAACATTTTCCCAAATTTTGATGGCTGTTTGATCAATCTTTTTGGTAAGTAAAAAAACTTTAAGATTCATGTCAGTGACAATAAAAAAATATTCTACCAAGATAAACATGTTCATAATTCTTTTTTAAACAATAATGGGTTATATACTGGGTGCCTGTCTCTTGGTAAGTCATGGACTAGTAAAACTATATTTATATAAACAAAAAATAAGTACTTGCATGTTTTTATCCCACAAGCGTGTGTACAAACCTATCAGTAAGCTTGCAGGTAAATTTATACAGGTACTGGGCTTTTTCGTTTTGATTGACTATTGCAAATTACAATGCAATATGCTAATATTATGTTATGTTAATATTTTTGAGTTATCCTCAGAAAAGAACAGTTTCAAAGAAAAATGTTCAGTTTTTGTCTTTTCTTTAAAAGATTTGTTTGTTTTACAATAACAAAAATTAAAATCAGCCGGAAAAAAATCTTTTTGCAATAAAAGTTCTGACAGCTCTAGCATAGAACAAATGTCACCCCTCAGTCTAATAATTATTTCTACATTTGTATATTGTTGCAGAGGGCTCTGTATGATACAAAAGAAAATTTTCTAGCAGGAAGATGTTCTCCTGGTAAAATTTTCTCCAGGTTTAATAGTGCTTTAAATGACTAATGAAGAGTAATGGTGAAACGATTATACATAAAATTCTGTCTACTGTGCTAACTGCACCCATCTCCCCTTACTAAAAAGACAGAGAAACTTTGCTGTTCCTGATTTCTTCCAGATATTTAAGCTCTGTTCTTATTTATAAGTTGTAGGTTATAAGAGGGAAGGATGGTCTTTACATTTTCCTTTTAACAGAACTATTAAACACTAATTGCTGAATGTGTTATTAGGTTTAGGCAGGAAGCAGCAATCCTATTGAAGATTTCTAGACCTTTATGTAACATGACGGGGAAACATTAAAACTTTCTAAAACTGCTTAGTTCCTTCTTGCCTCCATATGACCATGTATAACTTCTGCAAATTATTCCAAAGCAAGACATATGCATTTTCTGTTTCCTGTCTTAGATTATAAAATCAGTTTTCTTTTTCCATAAGATGCAGTAGTATGCAAAATACATTTCATGTTCAGTAGAGTATTGGTAGAGTCATTCCTTCTCAAACAGAAAATAAAATCCAAGAGACAATCCTCTTATAAAATAGAAAACAAAATAAAGCAGGGAATGAATGACTGCATTTTTATTGGTATATGTGTTCTTATTCCATTATACATCCATAATATAATCCCAGATGCCCCCTCTACTCATTAGTTCACTGGTTTCCTGTAGTTACCGTAACAGCTGGGGTTCTTCATGACATACTGAATTCTGGTTTTACAGGCTTGTTGATCAGCTAACAAGGGTCTTTCATGTGAAGAGTGGGACTTGACAAAAGCATGGTTAGTCCTACAAAAGCATATTAAGGCTGACTACTCTGTGGATAAAACATGAATAATGTTTGTCTAATATAAAACAGCACACTCTTCACATGGACATTTCTGTTGTTTTGAAATTCAGCATTTTTAAATTCAGGTTTGGATATTGAAAGTTGGCTAGATTTTCCTCAAGGAGAAAGGAACTTTTTTTCTCTATTGTGGGACAACACCCTGCATTCAAATAAAATGCAAAATAGGTTAAGGTAACTTTATATGCAAACACCTCCTATTGATTTAAAAATCTGAGCTGGAAAAATACAGAGTAGATATTTAAAATGCGCATAGCACATGAAATTACCTCACATTATGGGTAATACATGCCTTGTAGCAATTATGTCACTTATGCTTACACTAATTAAGTGTTGATGTGTGAGCACTAAGTTGCAATGATGTTGTTAACTAATGTACATAAATATTCCCTTTAAACGGTAATTGCACTTTGCCATAACTTAAAAGACTATACACTCAGCTGGGTGTGTATGATTCTGTTTCCTTAAGGAATGAATTACAAACTTCAGTCTGTCATTAAATACCATGCTTGAGCTCTATCTTTTAACTTAAAGGTGAAAAATCCTTTTGTCTTGGAGTTTGGAATGTACGTGACAATACTGTCATAAGAGCTTACGTATTACTCATTTAAAAGGGTAGTAGTGATATGCAGAGTAAGACAGTTCAGACCACCAAGTGCTGAATGTCCCAAACCTGAAGCAATCCAATGTAACTTAATTCACAATGTATCTGCACTGTATTTCTCTCTAAAGAACAGAGCTGAACTTGGGAAAAACTGTTGTGTTCTGCTCATCTGGTGAATGCAAGATTTATGGCAGCCTAAAGTTAATGTTGTTTCACTTTTTACACTAGAAATCCAGTGCTTGCTCTAAAACTGATGTGGAGGAAAATTCAGAAATGTGTGTTGTCCATAATGACCATTTTAACAGGTGCAGCTTTAGTGCTATGAAACTGCAGAGCAATACTGTCATAGGAGACACCTCAGGTCTCCTGACAATTACAAGCCTGACAATAGCTTGTTTTGCAAAATAGTTAGATAACTTTTTAAAAAATGTATGCCTTTGTGAGCTAAGAATAAAAGGAGTATTACTGTTCTTTATTGTGCATACAACATATATTGACTTGCACTAAGAAGAAAGTGAGCAGAGAAAATAATGCTCTTGTGATTAGAGGCAGTGCCAGATGGGGTAACAACTACTATCCAACAAACATCAGTTATGCTGAGAAAACCAATGCTGTCTGGGAGTAAAGGAAGATGTTTTTATGCTCAGAAATTCAATCTCTGTGTTCAGTAAAAACTGTGCTTGCTCCATTCAGTTCATGAAAATGTCTTCATTTTGTTAGTGTCTTTACAAGTATCCTTCTGCAAAAAATGTCCAGCACACAGCTAGACAAGTCCATAACACACTGGATGAGCAATTTACTAGTATTTTAGGCTCAAGGGTTTATAGTAAGCTAAGTTAAATCAGGGTGATCACCAGTCAACAGCTGGGTTCTCCGTTCAATTTTAGGGCCAATGCTCTTAAATGTTTTTGTAAATGTTCTGGATGCTGAAAACAAATGCCACCGAACTTGACAATGCTGCTAAACCAGGAGGAGCTATGGACTCCCTGGAGAGCAGAGAGGGTTAACAGAGAGATCTGGGTAGGCTAGAATGGTGGGTAGTCCAGGATTCTCTGCCAGGGACAGGATAATCTTAGTTATTTGGAAAAACTGGGGGATGGGAGGCTGAAGGCAGCGCTGCAGAAAGAGATCTCTGTTATGATCTAGAAAATGAGTTTTTAAACTTTCTGAGGTTTTTAAGCCTGGGTAATTAGGGCATTGCCTTTGATGATGTTGAAGAAACATTAACACTAGGCTTATTTTAAAAATCAATCAACAAAATCTAAAAAGTCCACCCAGTCTTTACCAAGAAAGTCAACAAAGATTCTCCATTTTCTGAGTTTTGATAAATCATCCTGTGTGACCCTGATTTATTCAAGCTGCTTCATTCACTTTAACAGGAGATCTTTCCATGATGAAAAGATCAATTATCCCAATAAACTGCAAAGATTTGCAGAAACTTGAAAAATGGATTAAAAGTAAACATCTTTTTCTAGGTGGAAGAGAAAGGTCAACATAGGAGAGAAGAAACTTAGGAAGGCACAGAAAAGAGGCTTCATGGTGCAATATACTGCTGCTGCAAACAACTGAGCAGCCTGACAAGTGTGAGCGCAGCATTGAAGTTTCACGTTTCCCTCCTGATTGCTGAATAATCCTTCTTGTATTTTTACTTGGTGTGGTGTACTGGTCAGGTTCTATTTCTGAGTGAAATCTGTCTTTGACTTTTACTCCTGAGTATGCTTGGAAGATGCTAAGGCAGCTATGGCCTCAAAGCATTTTTCCTTTGGAGCACCCATATAAAAATTTAGGCATAGAACACAGAGTAGCAAAAGTCCAGGAAAATATGAAAGGTTGACTCATGGTGAGGAGTGGTCTACATCTTCTCTGTACTAGATCAAAAAGGAATGATGATTGTCAGAGCCCTAACAGCTCAGAAGAGGAGAAACAGGCCATAGTACTCTGCTTCATGGACTAAGATACTTTTGTTCACAGAACAACTTATTCTCCAGCCATATCAACAAAAAAAGAGTCATGGCTAAACCTACCCCATTCTTTGCCCCCTGCTTCATTATTGTACTTTAAGGCTGGCATCCAAACTGGAAAAAAGAAAAAAACTTGTATGGGAAAAAGTAATTAAATTAGAGTTATCATTATTTAGCCAAAATTTAGTTATCTCCCTGTACAAGCAAATTACTTTCTAAATAAACATGTAATTTTAAAGCTCTGGACAGTGAGAAAGGGTCAATTCATGCACAAGGAGAAGCTGATCAAAGCTAGCTACGTTAAAGCTAGTGTTTTGCAAGCCTACCAGTCATTAATGTTTGATGTATTTGTGTAGTATCCTGCGCCTGGTTTCCACTGTCATCCAATACTAGGATATCTGTCGCTGTTAGTGGTGTATCTCATATCACAGCAAATGACACAAAATTTTGACTAAACTTATGCAGCTGTCCTAGCTGCTACCAAATGCATGAAGTATAAATTGCAAAATGCCAAGCGCTTTCTCTGCCCCTGCCAAACAATCTTGTCAGGCATAATGAGATTTCTGTTCACACTCTGTAACCTCATGTAACCTGGACTGATTTGATTTATATTATCCCTGTGAGTGCTGTGTGGACCTTTCATTGGCCTATTTGCCCTGAGGTGATTTGAAAACACTTGCTAGGCTGCTTCCTACACCTTTTGGGGGGACTCTTTAGTCACCTGAGCAGCCCTAGTACAGGGGAAGCCTCAGACTCTTTCTAATCCACTCCAGTGGCCTGGATCTCTGCTCCAGCTGCTTCTTCCATATCATTCCTTCTGGGCTGCCAGTGAGGAGGAGCAATGTGCAACAGACCTTTGTTAGACTTTTGATAAACAGGTATTTGGATTCTGATGTGCTTACCAGCCTCCACTCTATGCTGCACAAAGAGTAAGAAACACAAATGTACCTTTTGCTTCCTGTACCTGAAGTTTACCTGCTTCTCTTTCACACTGGTTGGGACCAATAAAAAAAGATATATTTTCCATTTATTTATTTATTTATTTATTTATTTATTTATTTATTTATTCCAAAGACCTTTTAAAAATTAAATAAAGAAAGAAGTAAAGGTCTGTTTTGTTGGATTAAAGTACTTATTCAGAAAGATCCAAGGTCGCAAGACGTTACCATTAAACAAGCACTAGTCACCATTAAGGAATTTAGTAGCATCTGATAAAAGGCATCTGAGATTGTGTACAGTGATTTTGAATGTCAAAGAGTTATCTTTGAAAATTTCTAAGCATTAAAACTTTCCAAAATTGAAACCAGTAAATATTGAAGTTCTGTAAAGCAAGGGGAAAAGGATCCTTCATTGATGCCAGAGAAAAGCAATGGGAAGGATCTTTGTGATTACATGAAGAGATGGCTTTTCTGATACAGCTACATTCAGGCCATTCAGAAGTGTATTGATTAGATCCCTTTTTTGGTCCCTCATGAAGAACTCAATTACCCAAGTATTAGAGACTCCAACCCCAAAGAACCTTTTGGAATAGGGAGAAGAAAGAAAAAAATACATGCTTATTTCACATATTTTACGTATATATATTGACAGCTCTCACAAATCTGTAACCTGTAATTTTTTTTCCTGTTTCCTTGAGAGTTTTTATTTTATAAATGGAAATGGTTTACTAGTTTCATTGTGAAGAAGGTATTTTTGTAATTTTTTCTTTCTTCTGGTTCTCAAGGTGAGACACAGAGAACTAACCAGCACCTTTGAGTCTTCTCTGTGTTAGTGTTAGGCTTGCTCAGCAAATGAATGAATACTCTGGCCAGGTCATATGATGATTCCTGTGGTCTATTCTGTATGTGACACCCTTGCTTCCTCTGCTGAGAAATTGTATAGTGACACTCCCTTTTCAGTTTGTCATGCTGGATTACAACAAGATGTAAATGACAATATTCCTTCATGCAAATGTTAAAGCCTCTCAACCTTAAAAAAATTGCCAAAGACTACCAGAGTGCTGGTAATCTGGCTAGAAAAAATTCACCATATTGGGCAGAAAATCAAGTTACTCACTGTCTGAAATTAAAATAAAACTGTGTTATACCTGGCCATTAAAAACATTTTCAGATAACTTTTAAAGATTGAGCAGAACTTTAAATATTTAATACTTTAACTGCCCTAGAGATTGAGAGATAATTGAGTGAAGTACTAAGGACACATTTCTCAAAGACATGTCATTAGAATTTGCTTCTGCCCATTGGCATTAGGATACTACTGTGCCTCACTTTACTGAAGGAAAAGCTCACCTATGATTTACAAAAAAAATCAGAAATCTACTACATTTTTCTCCAGTGATGAATAAATATTTGTGAAATGTTTTGTTACCCCTTCACTTGGTTGGTCACTGGTCACAGTTTCTTTGGTGCTGCTCAATACTCTGTGGAAAAGAGGGTCTAAATCAAAGGAAATATATGGCACCATGGACAGGTACAGTGTCACATCCTTTGGTCATCTCCTTCCCTAAAGTATTTGCAACAGTGAAATTGCAGCAGAAATTGCTGCTCAATGTTACCAAAATTTCTATGCCTTTTCTGTGCTCCTATTAATTAGAAATACAAAGTGAAATGTTGAATTCTTTGCTGTACATTCAGAAGAGGCTCTATCTATGCTGTCTTATTCTTTTGTTGTAGTCTTTGCTGTCTTTTTCCCCTGAAGGTATTTATTTTAATATTCTGAATTGTGGCTTTTATCATTCATTCTTTTTGACATAAAACTATGCTCAACTGACATGAACGAGCCTATAAACTTTGTTCATGCTGTCACATTTTCCTGCTCTCATCAGAGAAAAGTGAGTAATCTCCAGTGAATAATTTGTTAAATTTAGCCTCTTTTTCCTCTCAAACTTTATGAGTTCCTCAAATGCCACTATTATTAGACAATGTGGCACAAACACTCTGGGCTGTATTCCATTTAGTGAATATGAATATTCAAAATTTGAGCTATTTAGTTTGGTAGAAATAGGTCACAAAAAGGACAATGTAGTATTTCTCATTGTTATTTTTCAAAACAATCTTAGTCAGTTAAAAGCTTAAGTTGTCATTGTGATTGTTATGGAGAAGACTGAAATTAAATTTCTTTTCTAGGAAGCATTGTTTATGTGCTTTTGACATTGGCAAAGTTATTGCTTTGATGACTTTTTACCTTGAGTTTCCTGAGCATAGGACTGGTAGCTTCAGCTGGTATATCTCTTTTTTTTTTGAGTTTCTCATTTCTACTTTTTTGGTTTGCGTGAAAATCTGATTTCCATCACATGATGTGTGGAGATTTGGGATATTCTTATTCCAAGACTCAAATTAAAGCATGGCTATGATGATTATTTTATGACAATGCTGTAAAACGGTATAAAAAATCAACACAAATTGTGAAAGCAGCTTAGCACAGTGGGAAGATACACATTTTCTAAAAATGCTTTTTATTCAGGAAAGAAGACTGCTGCATTTCAGCTTATGCTTGCTACTTTATCTGTCTCAAGCAATGATTACCTGGAAGACGAAGACTTGAAGAAAACTATTCCACAACTGCTCAACTTGTCATATTTGTAGGAACTGAGATCTAGGATTTACTGTACCTATTTGAATAAATACAATTGTTGTCTCAGTTGCTCTATTTAGTGAGCAAAATGAATGCTGTGTTTGCAGAACTACTTGATTTTTTCTCTACCAAAAAAATGGAAAACTTGTTCCTCCACTTTTCATGCATTTGACTGCTGTAAGATATTCTGAAAGTTACAACTGTGAAACGTCTTCTCAGCTTTCTTTCCTGTCAATTGAGTGCAGGAACATACCCAAATACATAGACATACTTTATTATGAAGAAGATCAAAAATATTTAGTTGTGCTTTTCAACTTGTTTAATCTGGGAGGGAAATTAAAAAACCCCCCAAACAACCAAACAACCAACCAAAACCCCTGAAAACCAGTATCACTTGAAGTTCTAAACCGTCTGCAGAAGAACTGAAGATGAAATCTAATTTGGGAATGAAGCCAACAGCCCAGCAGAAACCCATCTACACCAATGCACACAGTGTAGGTAAGAAACAGGAAGAGCTGGAGTGCAGCAGGGAATCTACAACACAATCACCACTGTGGAAACATAGTGGGATGACTTGCATGACTGGAGTGCTGCCCTGGATGGCTACAAGTTCTGGATGGCACTGGATAGCTACAAATTCTTCTCAAGGGACGGGCAAGGAGGGAGAAGTGCTGGAATGTCTCTGTCCATTAGGAAGTGTTTCAACTTTACAGTGCTCAAGGCTAAGGATGGTGAGATTGAGTGTCCTTTGCGTAATAATAAAGAGAAAGTTGGCAAAGCAAGTATTTTTAGAAAGAATGGGTCAGGCAGATGAAGTGGCGGAATTGTTCTTTATGTGAGAGAGCAACTGGACGTATCCAATTCAATCCAGGGACAGACAATGAGTTCAGAGTTTAGAGGTAAGTACTAAGGGACATGCTAAAATGGGTAGCAGTGTTGTGGGTGTTTACCACCTTACCACTTATTAGGAGGAGGAAGTTGACAAAGATTCCTGGGCAGCTGGAAGTAGCCTTGAGATCACAGGCCCTGGTTCTGAGGGCCTTCAATCGCCCTGATGTTTGTTAGGACAACACAACTTGGCAGACACAGTGCAGGAAGTTCCTGTAGATTATTGAAAATAAAGAAAGTGGTGTAGAAGCCAATGAGGAAAGATGTGTTGCTGGATACTAACAAACCAGGAGGGACAGGTTGAAGATGTGAACATTGGTGGGAGCCTTGGCTGCAGTGAACACCAGATGGTTGAACTCAGGACCCTACATGGAGGAAACAAAGCAGGATGTAAGCAGGACTAGGTCCTGAACCAGCAGACAGCTAACCCAGGCCTCTTCAAAGACCTGCTTAGAGGAATCCCATGGGATAGGGCTCTAGATAAGAAGGGGATCCAAGAGAGCAGGAAAACTGGAAGGGCATCAGCAGCAGTACATAAGCACAAAAAGAAAAACTATGGAAAATGTAGGGCTGCTGTGGAATCAGAGTCATGTTCTGGTAACAGAAGATGCAGAGGAGGGAGAATTACTGAATGCCTTTTTTCCTCAGCCTTTACTGATGAGACTGGCCTCAGGAATCCCAGACCTCAGAAGCAAGAGAAGAGAGCTGGAGAAAGGATGACTTTCCCTGGCTGTAGAGGGTTTTGTTGGAGATCCTCTGGCTAGGCTGACTTAACATCCATAAATCCAAGGGCTCTGATGTGATGCACCCACAGGTGCCAATGAAGTTGGAAGATCTTGTTACATTCTCCACCATCAGTGAAATACTGTGGAGGAGAGGTGGCTGGTGACTGGAGGAAGCCAAATTTTACTCCCATCTTCAAAAATGGTAAGAGGGAGGACCCAGGAAACTATCAGCCAGCCAGCTTCCCATCAGCTCCTGGAAAGATGATGGAACAGATCATTCTGGAGACCATCAAAATCATGTAGAAGACAAGAAGGTCATCAGGAGTACAGGAGTAGTCAGGATGGATTCTCAAGGGGAAATCATGCTTGACTAATCTGATAACTTCTATGATGGCATGGCAGGATGGGTCTACGAGGGAAAAACAGTGTATATTGTTTATACTTCGACAAGACTTTTGATGCTGTCTCCCATAACATCCTTATCATAAGCACAGGACATGTGGGTTAGATAAATGGGCCCTGAGGTGGATCAAGAACTGGATGAATGGCAGATCTCAGAGGGCTGTGATCAGCAGAGCAGAGTCCAGCTCGAGGCCTGCAGTCAGTGGTGTTCCCCAACGATCACTACATTTGTACGAGGTTAATACTTCTGTTTCTACTTGAAATATATAGACCAATATAAGTATTTGCCTTATTTTTTAATAATACCTTATTATTACCCAATTTACCTTCTTTCTTAGCTGAATTCTGCTCATTCATAAATAAAGGTATTTCTACTCTTTGATTATTTCAATGTTGTAAGCAGAAGTTGCTACTAATCACCTTGCCATGGTGAGACTAAATTTTCTACAGAATTTGTGCACAATGCTACATAGGGATATGCTGGAGTACCTATTGGTGATGAGTGCAGAGGCCTTGAGGTGAAGGCAAAAATGATCTATTTGTGAAAGTCTGTTGAAAGACTGGAGAAATTCAGGGATTGAAGCTGTACAAGTTCTGCAGCTTGGGGAGACCTAGAGTGGGCCTAGCTGCAATCCCCCCACTCAGATCACAGCTCCTGGGAAGTAGTACCCTGGATTTCTCTTGGGTGTTGGTGGAAACCTAATGTCCATGGCAGCCAGCTCTACAAAGCAGTTGCTAGTCATCCTGTCCGCACTGGAGAATTTGTGTGGAGCCCCAATGTTTTTGTGAATACCAGCTCCTTGGGCAGCATATTCCAGCTGCTCAGCCTGGAGTGGAGAACTTGCTGCTCGCTGTCCTCTTGGCACTGTTGGCTGTGGGGTGATAGAACAAGGGGAAATGGCAAATCTTATTGTCAGCAGAGAGAAGGACGGGAAAGATGTCCCACTGATACTTAACCAACAGGAGCTGCTGTCTATCTAGTATATGACTCCACAGAGAATGGCAAGTTGTGGGGCTGTTTTCATCTGCTGTGTGGGTCTTCAGGAGAACATATCTTATGCAGGTCTTAGCACCTTTTCTCTTTGGCAGCTCAGATTGTCTTGTCCAGTTGAAAAGATGATAATAATTTCAAAACTACTTTGCCTAGGAAATCAGCTAAAATAGTTCCTGTGACTACATTTGTCTTCAGGTCCTTCTGGTGTTTTAATTTTTTTTCCTGTTCTGTTTTTTGCACCTGTTTGAGTGACCTGTACAAAAACGAGGTGAAGCTAGTTAAAATGAGGAAAACCATAAAACTTACTGCGAAGGAAATACTTTCAAGTGTACAAATTAAAGAGAATGGAAGGGTAATTCTCTCTAGTCTCTTTTGATTCTATATATCTTTGGCATCATTTGTAACAGTAGGAGTTGAAAAGCATGTAGACAGAGTGTGATCTTTAAGCTCATGGTGTCTTGAATGAAGGGTCTTGAACCCCTTAAAGAGTCTTGAATATGACCAGGTACAAGATGCAGACAAGGAATAGAAAAGAAAAAGGAAAAACTGAAAAAATATTAGGAAATAGGGCAAGTCTCTAGAGGCCAGAGAAATAACTAATGCAATGCTTCAATTACTTTTGAAAAGGATCTAAAAGAATTGCAGGAAATTAGACCAGTCAGTTTGACATTGATTTTTTAAGTCTCAGAAGTATTTTTAAAGGATCACATGTGGATACATTCAAAAGAACAGCTTGAGAATAGAAAATCAGTGTGGCATAAGGATAGGGTAATGAAGTTTAAGTAATTTGTTTATATGAATTTACAAATATCTGTTTTAAAAATATTACCATGTGAAGTGGTGTGAGAGCAATAAACGACATGAAACAATGCAACCATCTGAAAAGGTCTCCCTTTGATTTAAGAACTAAGGTATGAAGTCCCCAAAGTAGAGGAGAATATGGCAAGTACAACTGACAACAGAGTAAGGCGAACAGAAGAATAGATGTCATTGGCCCTTGCAGGAATAGTTCCATTTCACAAGTCATCAATACCAGAAAGCTCTGGCAGGCACCCGATATGGTTTCAGAAGCTCATGGAAGATCTTGTGTGAACGGATTTGCCTTTATGTATCAGGTACCAGAGTACTAGTAAAATGGTGCCTTTTGTTTCAAAGGATTGAGAAAAAATTCCCACTAGAGAAAAAAACATGCATCTGAAACATGTTTTCTGATATTAAAAGCATTCAGCTTAATGTGTGGGCTATGCATACAGTTGGTGGAGCATGGAGAGGAGAACTGAAGAAACTGGAAGTGGTAGACAAGCAAGTGCATAAGAAAAGGATGTATCTGAATGTGTGAATGATGTAATTATTTGGTATTTGCATAAAAAGAATATGTGGCCTTACAGAAGTTTTGGAAGAAATGCCCAGGTCTTAATAGACATGGCTGAGAGCAGGGAAGAAGGGCATAATCAGAGGAATCATTTCAGTGAAGTGTAAGACTCCCTGCAGGGATTACAATGAGACACATATGTCTGATATAAAATTCACTCCTGTATGCTGAGAGCAATGAGTAGGTTTATCTACTTTTAGATGCTGATGGATTAGAAGAACTCTGTAGGAAGATGAGAAAACAATTCTGTCACATACATAGATAGTATGCTCTTCCAGTAATATTCAAGTCACAAAACTGGGATGAAGATCTGCATTTTAAACACTCCAAAGCTTCACTATGTAGATAGAAAACACTTGCAGAAATTCAGAATTCAGTTCAGATTTTTCAAACTCAACCAAGAATCAATCTTTCTCTAAGAGCTGGGGAGCATGCAGGACTGTAGTGATGACAAATGCCATACACCTGTAAGTGTAAGTTGATATTCATATTAACTTTCTGCTGCATTTATCATCAGAATGATTAGATTATTCTTTTTTTTGATGGAATCACAGAATGGCTTGAGTTGGAAGGGACTTTAAAAATGGCTTGTTCAAGTCTCCCTGTTATGGGCAGGGACACCTTCTACTAGACCGGAGTCCTATCCAACTTGTCCTTGAACACTTCCTAGAATGTGGAAGCACAACCTCTCTGGGCCGCCAGTGCCAGTGCTCGACACATTCCCAGAAAAGAAATTTTTCCTACTATCTAATCTAAAGCTACTCTCTTTCCATTTGGAGCCATTCCCCCTACTCCTGTCACTACATGCTTTTGTAAATAGTATCACTCCATCTTACTTGTAGGTAGTACTTCAGGTACTGGAAGGCTCTGATTAGGTAATCCCAAAGCCTTCTCTTCTCCAGGCTGAACAGTCCCAATTCTCTCAACCTTTCCTCACAGGAGAGGTGATCCATTTCTCTAATTGTTTTTATGGCCCTCCTCTGGACTCTCTCCAAGTCCTTCCTATTCTGAGGAATTCAGAGCTGGATCCAGGGCAGAGCAGAGCAGAGCAGAGCAATGCTGTTTAGAGGGGCAGAATCCCCTCCCTGGTCCTGCTGCCCACGCTGCTTTGGATGCAGCCCAGGACATATTTGGATTTCTGGGCTGGGAGTGCCCATAGCTGGGTCGTGTCCAGCCTCTCATCCCCCAGCACCCCCAAGTCCTTCTCCCCCGGGCTGCTCTGCATCTGCTCATCCCCAGCCTGTGTTAGTACCTGGGATTTCCCTGATCCAGATGCAGCACCTTGCACTTGGTCTTGTTAAACCACATGAAGTTCCCATGGGTGCATTTCTTGATATTGTCAGGTCCCTCTGAATGGCATCTTGTCCTTAAGGTGTAGGAACTGCACTGCTCTGCTTAGTGTCATCTGCACTTTTGCTGAGGGTGCATTGATCCCTTTGTGTCTGTCATTAATGAATATATTAAATAACTCTGGTCCCAGTGTGGACCCTGAAGGTCCTGTCACTGATGTCTGTCAGGACTGTGAACCATTGGCGATTACTGTCTACATGTGACTGTCTAGCCACTTTTTTATCCCTACAAGGATAAATCCTTATATCCACCCATGAAATTTATCTCTCGACAGTTAAGAGAGAAGGATGTTGTGGAAGAGCATATCAAAGGCTTTACAGAAATCCGGACATGACATCTTCCCTTGTCCACTGATGGAGTCAGTCACTCCATCATAAAAGACCACTGTGTTGGTCCTGTAGGGCTTGCCCTGCACGGTCTCTGATCACTTCCTGTTCTTCCTGTGCCTCAGCACAGCTTCTAGGAAGATCTGTTCCAGGATCTTCTGAGGCACAGAAGGGAAGCTGACAGGGTGGTAGCTCCCAGGGTCCTCCTTTCTACCCTTTATCAAGATGGGTACAATGTCCAGTCCTCTGGGAGTTAAAATGTCATGGCTTTTGAAATGTCCGGGAGAGTGGCTTAGCAACTACATCAGCTAATTCCCTCAGGACTTTGGGATGCATCTCATTGGGTCCCACAGACTTATGTAGGTTCATGTTCCCTAGATGGTCATGAGGTTGAGCTTTACTTACAATGGGAGGGACTTTGTTGTCCCAGTCCCCATCCTGCTGTCTGTCCACTCAAGCACCATGAGAAGAGAAGCTGCTGTTGAGGACTGAGGCAAAAATATTGCTGAATACCTTGGCCTTCTCATTATTTGTTTTACCAAGTATACAAGCATTGTTGTCCTGCATATGGAATGGTTAAAGTGTTCTGAGCTATATATCCAGCCGCTGCTTTAATCTAATTAACAACCTGAGCAGGGCATATTAATAAAAAAGGGACAGAGGGTAAATTCAGGCAAATATTTAGGTTCTCTGGTAAACATTGATGCTGCATGTGAATTCAAAGCAAGTACTCATAATGGCTTCTGTGGCCTATGACACAAAAATCCTCTGAAAAAAAGGAGTGAGAATATGTGGGAGGAACAGCCCTGTGGAAAACAAAGTCAGTGAAGAAGAAGTGTGAGGACGTGCTCCATGTGCTGAAGCAGAGATCTGCAGCCCATGGTGCAGACCATGGTGAGGCAGCTGTGTGCCTGCAGCGCATGGAGGTCCATGGCGATGCAGAGATCCTCCTGCAGCCCATGATGACTGAGTCTCAGAGCAGCTGGAAGCACAAAGAGGCTGTGACCCCATGAAAAGAGGCACCTGCACTGGGGCAGGTTGGACCTGTGTCTCCAAGAAGAGAGAAGCCCACACTGGACCAAGTTTACTGGAGGGAACTGTTCTTGCTTGGAGGATCCATGGTGGAGCAGTTTGTTCCTGAAGGGCTGAATTCTGGGGAGGGGACCGACCCACATTAGAGCAGTTCATGAAGAATGGCAGCATGTGGAAGGACTCACATTGGAAAAGTTAATGGAGGACTGTGTGCTGTGGCAAGTACCCCCTGCTGGAGCAGGGGAAGATTGTGAGAAGTCCTACCCCTGAGGAGGAAGGAGTGGCAATGACAATGTGTGATTAACTGATCACAAATTCCATTCCCCATCCCTCTGAGGTAAAGAATTTGGGAGCCACTTTGCATCCAGGAAGAAGGGACAGACTGAGGGAAGGTGTTTTAAAATTTGCTTATATTTCTTATTATCCAACTCTAACTTGTTCGGTAACAGACTTATTTCCCCATCTTGAATAATTTTTGCCCATGAGTGATGTTTTCCTGTCCTTGTCTTGACCCACAAGCCTTTTGTTATATTTTCTCCTCCCTGTGCCACTCAGGAGGGGATTGACAGAGTCACTTTGGTGAGTACCTGGTGTCCAGCCAAAGTCAACTTACCACAGTGCTTGATGCAGTGTAACCATTTTCTGTAGCCATCTGTCTGTCTCTCTTTTCCCTGAAAAAACCCTGTGATTTAAAGGCATGTTCTTGACTTGATTGGCCTCAGCTGAAATAGTAGCTATCTGGTTATAGTAGCTAATCTAAGGAGATTTGGTCTTGCTTTTTTGTACATTTACAGATGACTCCAGCCTCAAATGTCTGGAACCTTCTGTAATAATTTTAGCGGCTCTATGCTGGTGTTCTCTGATTATACAAAGTGTGATAAACTACACAGATAGGCATGCTCGGCAGGAGCATAAGACTGACTGTGTTTTGTAAAGGTTCACACAATCTAATGCTGCACAGATACTGAAAGAAGCAGACACTGACATGAACTTGGGAGATTTCTGAACAATTCCTTATACTGGCAACTTTTGCCAAATCTCCCTATGCAAAAGTAAGTGCCATGGACAGCAGGGTCTCTTGACCCCTCCACTGGGACATGTAGCCACTTAAAATTGTGTATCTAACCAGAGGGACAAAATATGAGAAGGTGACAATAACCAAGTTATATTTTAACCAGTTACAGCTTAAAATTTACTATTAATCAGTCATATTCATGCCATGTTTTTTTATGGTTCTCCCAGATGACAGCAGGTATGGGAAACCCTGATTAGTTGGGTTTGCTAGTGACACAATAGAAATTTATAGCTTTCTGGGCAGAGAGTAGATCACACTGGGCTGCTCACTAAGCCCTCCTATCTGTATTTGTTTGTCTTGAGCCCAACAGTAAAGTCCCATGCTCACTTACATCCAAGATCACTCTTGGTCGATGGTTGTTGTTCTGCTGCTATCTCCACAAATAGCAGGTGACTTCCTGGGAGAGCGTCTGCTCCTTCTCTTTGATGGCCAGAAGCAGGGCAGGAGACTCTGCTGTAGCCATACAGGATCCAAGAGGAGGAAGGCAGTTGATGAAAATGGTCATTCCCTGTATAGTAGATTCCTCATAATCTACTGCCTTCTGGTGTAAAATCATGTCCAAAAGAGAAGTGCAGGCAAAGCCTTACAGATTTTGCAAATCCTAGAGAAACAAACAAAATTTATTCCACTTACTTACTTACTTTTCTCATCCAATTATCATGACTAGATTCTTTGTTGATATCTTTCTCTGCAATACATAGTATGATGGTGTACTTGTTCCCTTTTGTACTATGTGGGCTCTGAAAACTCTTGTTTTATTCTCCAGGGATTATTATTAAATATATTACTACTTCTTAAGGTTAAAATATTTTTTATCCTAGCCTGGTGGTCAGATTGGAAAAAGGAAAATCAGAATACGAATGAACAAGTGATCAATGCTTCTGGAAGCAGAAAAATAAAAAGCAGGAAGAGAAAACAATCCATCCATTTTACTTCATGTACATGCACTCAGGTTGGGAGAAGGGTAAGAGAAGAGATTTTTTAAGGCTCATATGTTGCACCCATGATTTCCAAGACCAATTCTTCACTATCTGGTTACCTGCACAGTAATGTTTCATGATATAATTCAAATTCACAATAAAATCAGTTGTCCCACCCAGGAGATCTGCTTTGGTTCATGAGCCCATGTGCATTTTGGAGACCCAAGGCTGTTCAAAGGTATCTCAGTTTTACCCTTGTGTTGAAGACCCATCCACTTGAATGCCACCCTAAGGGCAGTTTGTACCCTTGTTCTTTCTTCCTGCTTCCCTCTTCCCAGGGCAGACCAGCTGGGGTGGTAGGAAAGTCCGCTTATTACTCACACGTGGTACAACAGGGACTCGATACCTGCCTGCCTGGTATTGCTGTAGTTCTTGCCTGAGAACTGCCTGACAGATGTGGTGTCAAGCACATGGCTCTGCATTTCTAAATTAGTGACGAAGGTCCCTGCTGAATTTCAGTCTGACCTGAAAGCTTGAGAGCAGCCATATGGCAACCCTCCACAGCCAAGGTTACTGCCTTTGGATTCAGTTGACTTTTCAGATTTGAGTAGTCTAATTAAATCTGCCCACTTCTCCACATAGATAATTATCAGCCTTTCTATTACTCATGTTACTGCACAATATCCCCTCTCAATGACTTTATTCATTTCAGACAGGGACAGCAGGTGCCAGATGGCAAACCGATGCTGTGTGATACTTGGTATTTCTATCACTTGGTGCTTAGAGTTTCACCTTGCTCCTGTGCATTAGCCTGATGGGGATGATTGCTTTGGTTTGCTTTAATAAGCTCTGGAGCATGGGAAGTGATAGTGTGTCATTGATTTGGAGGAGCAGTTTAAAGGCAATGAACATTGTTACCATCTATAGAAAAAGGGACTGCCTGTAGCCTCTTAGAGTTGCAAGGAAAAGAACAGCTTTCAATTTCAATGAGTATATTAAGTGCTCTTTAGGTTAGGCTGCAATTTAGTAAAGCAACCCTGACTCTGGGTTCAATTATAAAGGCCACATTTTTGCTCAGAAGGAAGTTCAACACAAATAGGTGGCATCCACTGCTTACTGATGGTAGTAGCAGCAGCATAGGAAGCCACAGTGGCCACTAGAAGGTGCATTTTGCATTTATTTTAAGCATGCCTTGCAACCAAAGACAATGGGTGGGGATGAGTCTGTTTTCCTTCTGAAATTGTAAATTACATGAATAAAAAGAAAAAGAAAGAAATTGAAACATGAACAGACAAAGACTTTGTTTATTTATTACCAGGAGAGACCCATTATGATTCACTGCTGTGTTTCCATGGCATCCCAGAGGCATAAACAGAAAATACAGGCTAATGCATTCAGTTAGACTGAGATTTTAAAGTCTAATGCACAATCTAAATATCTATCACATATGCCCACTATTTATTTATCTATTCTGTATATTGCAGGGAGATGGAGAACTGGCTAACAATTCCAGGGCTCTAATCCATTTACTTACATATCTCCTGCAGATGTCCAGTACTTTTGGGGGCAGTGTTAGTTGGACGGCTTTCAGGTTCCTCTCATTTCTCTCCATATTGTTCTTGACTTTGTTATTATTCTCATATCTGTAAGTATCTCTCTAGTATTTCTGGTCAGGAAGCCCAAAGCAAGTTCAAAGATCCAGCCTTTCAGGACTAGAATCTGCTTATTCCCTTCTTCCTGGTGGGCTGGCTAAAGCCTGTTTCTTGAATATTTCAATTTGTGACTACAAATGCCAAAGCTTGTGCCATTTCTCCCATGTTTATAAACATCCTTTCTAAAGCTGAACAAAATGTCCCAACAATATTATTCTTTCACCTTGCAACTCATAGTTTAGCTTCGGTACATAACAATTATAAAAGCTCATCTCACAACCAAAATGATGTGGAGTTGACAGCACCTCCCATTTTATCAGATTTCCACCTGCCTATGTGGGGTATTAGAAGAGATTCTTCATAATGCTGCAAGAAGTCTGGAGAGGTATGCTAGAGTAAAAGATTACCTTGGAGGGAACATTTTAGGCTGCCCTACCTGTGCAAGGTCTTCTGGTTTGTGAAACTGTCTCCCAAAGGATGTGGTGTAGGCCCCTTGGGTGCTTGAGTCTGGTAGTGTTTTATGCGTCTTATGTGGTCAAATAAGAGTGCCACATAAGGCACTCTCTGGATTTGTCTGTTGTCCTGAAATCTTTTCAAGGGGGCTGGTAATTTGATTAAATGGCTGGGTTCATATCCATTATCTTCAGGCATTTAGAGATTCTCTGGGTTTTGGTAAATTTTGTAGATGAAAAGGAGTTTACTAATCTCACAAATTTGGCAATAAAATATCTCTTCATGCCATTATTTCACTCCTTGTAAAATCTTGCAGCTGCTACTCAGAAAGCAGTGACATAGTTAGTTTGCCAATTACATGAAAGGTCAAGGCACAATCTGTAAGTAAGCCACTATGTAAATATAATTTGTCCATGTCAATGACTCCTCTTGCATCTTGGTGACACAGGGATCTGCTATACTGGGCTATCAGATTTGAAACTGGGGAAAATTCAGAAGCACTGGAAATGCTTGTTCAGCTCAGGGCTTTCTTTCTCCACTGGGCCTGAAGGCCCTGGGGTCCTCAGCCCTGAGATTAGCCATGTCTCTGAGAGTGTGGTGTGATCCAGAATGTGGTGTCAGGTGAACCAATGGGAGAACGGGAAGGTTTCTGGTGGAATTCTCCCTGTCTTTTGGTAAGAGTTTGCCAATTACATAAGCAACAGCTTTGAATGAAAACTAGTTGTGTTAGAACTATCTCAACCACTAATATTTCATGGCATCCCTCTTTAACACTGATTTATCGTGCTATGGTAAAGTTATGAAAGAGGAGCTGGAGGTATTTTGTATACAGTTAATTACTTTTTCTATTGAAAAGGGAAACTTAAGTTCCTTGGGAAAACATAGTTTGGGTAGGAGTGAAATAACCCAGGGTGCTTTTCTAGGTAGCCTGTTTCTTGTGAGATCCATGCATTCGAGATGGGCAATGGAACAGAAAATGGAGAATGATTACACAAAGGAGAAAAAAGAGAGGTAGATGGTCATGGAGACTCTCCCTGTAGTCCAAAGGATTTCTGTTTAAATCCTAGGCAAAGAAACATAAAAGTAAATTTGTAAATGGTTTTTATCATTCTTTTCTTGTATTAGAGAAAAAAAGGGAATAAACTCAAGGGAAGAGTAGGCCAGAAAATTAGAAAAGGGCAAATGGCAGGGTAGGAGATAACACAAATGAAGGAAGAGCAATGTAAAAGGAGTTTTGCAAAAGTGGTGAAGAGGACCTAAAAGGAGTAAAAATCATCCATACCGATCATCAAACTGATCTTGCAATTCTTCTTAACTCTCTTTTCTATTTACATGTAACAGTATTGTAATAGAAACTCCTTTGACTGGAGCTGATCTGACTTGGAAATGTTTTGTTTAAACAAACTTCACTTTACGTAAATGATTAATTGTTGTAAATTATTAAATAATTAAATAAGCATGAATTATACCTGCTATTTATTTGAACTGAAAAATATTTCTTTAGGATTTCTTCAGAAGACTGTTTTGTCCTTCTAGGAGGTAGAACCTTAGGAGAAAACAGTGCAACATAAGGCATAGCTTGGACAGGGTGAAAAAGATTGCTCCTTCTGCAGTAAACATGGAACCAGAAAACATCTCTGTTTTCCCATGTTACAGAAAAAAGTATGCTTGATAAACTTTAGAAACCAGTTTATAATCCAGACTAACTTTAAGCTAACAGGATTTTGCTTTTCTCGTCTCTTGCATAATCTACTGCTGGATCAAGTGTGCTCTCATAAACATCCAAAACAATTCTACTGAAATCAATTCCATCTGTGTAACTTAGTTGCAAGGTTAAAGTTACACAGTAAAAATAGTACAAATAGTGGTTCTGTGCAATGATTTCCACTGAGATTTGTGGCTGCAAGTGAGAGCTGAGTTTAGTATTCTCTTTCTGGACAGAGTTGTCAAAGATAGCTCAGGAGAGAAGGCAGGAGCTTAAAACTAAACCTATTGAGTTTTTGTGAAAAAGAACTGGAAGAGCTTCAAAAACAGGTTTTAGAGGAGTAGCCAAGTTGCATCAGCATTTCCCTCTGGGCTTTCTGAACTCTGATAAGGCTATATACTGCCTTGCTGAAAGGTGAATACTCTCACAGGACCAACAGGGATGTTTTCTAGTTCCATGTTTACTGCCAAGGCTCTGGAATAGGAGGTGCTAACTTGAGCTATTTAATACTTCTAACACAGCTACTGTTGCTGCTACTAATATTACAGGTAATGAAAATATTATCAGTTTGCCATGGATTAAATATTTGGGAACAAAATAAGACCTGGAAGAGCTTTTATGCAAGAGCAGAGAAAGGAATATCTGGGTCTGAAGAAAAAATTTAAGTGTGGTATGAGACAGGCTCAAGTTCAAGTTAAGTGCCTAGGGGTCTTGGACAGGAAATCGTGGGGTTTGAACAGGCTACTGCTAGTGGCCACAGATTTTGCCTTTCTTTTCATACCTGGCAGTGAGAAGCTGGGTCTCCAGGGAAAATCCCAGCAGGCCCATCTCTGTGGGCGCTGATCACCTCTTCACATCCCTTGGCCCACCCACTGCTGGCAGAGTACAAAGTTCCTGGCTCACAGTACTTCAGATAAGACAGATCCAATTTTGCTGATAATTGTGAGTTTTGGATTTGTGGGAGTTACTTTGTGCAAACTAGATAAAGCCTTGAAGTAGATCCTAGATCTGCAATACTCCAATTTCTTCTTTTTTTCTTTCTTTTTTACTTTAAAGTATTGGAGTATTTGAGAAGGTCAATTTAATGTTGATATGCAGAAGTGAAAAAGATGGTGAGATGGTGACCTTCTGGCCTAATTTCTAGCTGCAAATGTGCTGGGCCAGGTCTCATTAAAAATTAGCTAGACATCTACATTTAAGAGAATAGTTTTAATTTATTCAAAGTCACAATTTAGACATTCTGGAGTAGGATCCAGATATGGACACATAACAAATTTGAGATACAAAGAGAATATTTTTTACATTTTTTATTACTTTTTTAAAATGAATGGACAGCAGAGAAGGAAATCAAAAGGTTTCATGCCTTTAAGATCTCTTAATTATGATGACTATGAAATTTGTGCGGTCTTTCAAAGAAGAATGAATGATTACTACCACCTGCCTATTAAAACAGCCCATGTAGATTGGTTATTGTTTCAAATTATATGTGTTACGCACTGTTGAATACTTAAACACACGAGGACTAATATACAAGATAACAGAAATTCTTGAGTTTTAAACTTCAACTTTTTTTTTTCCAGAGATTATTTTGTCATTTGCTATAAAACATAACATTACAATTTATGCCCCAAATCAGATGTTTAGATCAGATAAATCAAGAACAATTGTACAATATATTTAGATTAAAGAGGACATGTAATTATCCAAGAATCTTGTGTTCTAATTTTGCATTTCTCTTGTGTTCATATACCAGATCAGAAAAGATATGAATGGGTCTTGATTCTCTTACTTTTCACGTTTGCATTAGTTTTGGCTGGGGCAGTGTTAAATTTCTTCACAATAATTAATGTGGAACTGTGTTTTGGATTTGTGCCGGAAACAGTGTTGATAACTTGGGAATATTTTCATTACTGCTGAGCAGTGTTTACACAGCATGAACGCCTCTTCTGCTCCTCATTCCACCAGCAAGTGGGCTGGGGGTGCACATGTTGTTTGGAAGTGATGGAGCTGGGAAAGCTGACCCCAGCTGAGGTATTCCATTTATCATGTGATGCCATGCTCAGCAGAGAAAGCTGCAGGGTGGAAGATGATGGGGACTACCAATTGTCAGGGACAGGGTGGACAAGGATCAGTAGGCTGTGAGCAATTTTTTTCTTTTGCATCGTTTGTTTATCTAGATTTTGTTTTGTTTCCTGCTCTTTCTCCTACCGTCCTTGCCCCCTTCCCTTTAAAAAAATTATTAATCTGTCTTTATCTCAACTCGTGGGCATTTGTACTTTTATCCTTCTATATCTTTTCCCATCACATGGAGGGGAAGAGTGGCTGTGTGGTTCTCAGCTGTCTACTGGGGTTAAACCCCAACAGCAACCTATGTATGGCATCTCATTGCCCAGTCCTTTATTGAGTGAATAAGGTGTTTCCCTATTGTCAGAGCCTGAAATAGGTCATGACTCAAACTCTGGTATAAAGTTTTGCTTGTTATAACAAAAACTGCATAAAGAAGCTATAACCAAAGAAGCCTCCCTGAAGATACCTGACTGGGACTTTGGACTGTAAGTTAAACCATTAAGATTAAATAAAGGGAAAATCATCTCAGACTGAGAAAAAACAAACAAGGCTGAAGGAGAGGAATGCATCCACATGAAAGCCAAATGCAGCAGAACTTCTTCACAGGCCACATTCAAATGAGGGGCAGCTGAGGGGGTTCCTTAATCCATCAAAGGCCCCCTGAGGTGCCCCGCAGAATCATTCCTGAAGCCTTGCACCACAGCACTGCATGTGATGCACAAACCCTGAGTCTGTTGTAAGAGGCAATCTCGCCCCCCCTCCACAGGGGGGTGCCTGGGTTTTCCTACCTGGCCTAAGCATACATTAACCATCGGATTCTATGATTTTGGGGGGAACATTCACCACCAAGAAGAACAGCTGGAGAGAATCAATGGAGCATCACCAGGATCCACGGATTGGTAATTTTTTCCTTATACTGTCCCTGCCACTCTCTTTTTGACCCCCCCCCCCCCCACCTATTTGTGATTTCTTTCTCTCTCATATTTACTATCAAATAAAACCCATACTATTGTCACAGGCATATGGTCTCATTTGCACCTTAATTTGGGCAGGGGCATTTCTAAGAACTTTAGTAATTGTGATGACTGTCAGTGCTAGTAACAAAGATTAGATTTCACCAGGTTTCCCTCTGTCTACCTACAGGGGTTATACTGTCATTTATATACTACCAAGCATCATATCATCAGAGAATCACAGAATATGCTGAGTTGGAAGGCACCCACAAGGATTATAAAGTTCAACTCAGCCCTGCACAGGACAACCCCATGTGTCGCACAGTGTGCATGAGAGCATCTTCCACATGCTTTTTGAACACTGCCACTCTGAGATTCTGAGTCTATTAGTCAATTCTGGACTTATGTCAGTCATTCAAATCCAGGAACAAAGAGTATTGGGGAAAAGAGAGTTGGCGTTGAATCTCAAAATAACCTCTTAATTTTCATACCTTGGAAAAAAAAATTAATAGTTCTTGTCCTTACAGAGTATCCCTAATTGGTGTTTGTTGTCCAAGTAAGTTAAGTTTCAGCTCATGTTTAGTGGTGTAGATTCACTGATGGCATTGGAGTTTGACTGGTTCATATCTGTAGAACGGTCAGTACTCTCTCTATATTAATCAGTGCAATATTAAGTTTGGCTTAAGAAATATTTGGTTCTTCTTAGTTTAGATTGGAAACTTTATTTCAGAGATTAAGAGAAAGAAAAAGAAGGAAATTATGTCAAAAGATGAATGGGTAAAAAAACCCAATATTTTTTTGCCTAATGGCACTTGCAAACCATGGAATATTTCTGCTATTCAATGCTCCTTGTTTACATCACCTTGGTTTTAATTGCACATTTATGCATTACATTAACATTTCATATGCTGCACACTGCATTTCATGGTGACACCAAAAATGAAATCCTAATGTGCTAAGCTATGGATCAGACAACAAAGAATAGTGTTAAAGGAGTGTTCTTAAAATGCTCTGTCATTAGGCAGCAGCATTAGGAGCTCTTTTATTTTGGTAAATGTGTTCATAAAATATTTCTTGCTTTCACTGTTTACCACATTAATTTTGTATTTTATATAAAAAATTTAAACCCAAGCAAATACTTTAAAATAAATGACATCCAAAAAGTGCTTGAAAAGTGCCACTTGACAGTTTGTTGTTGACTTTTTGGGTAAGTAATAGCATTGGCAACAGCCTGAGTTTATCTACCCCTTAGAATATGGAGCTGCAGGACACTAAATTTGGGAGCATGCAATGAGAAAGCAGGAGAGGAGCCCTGTGGCAGGATCCCCCTGCCCCCTCCACCAACACCTCAGCTGGTGCTCATGGAAGAGGTAGCCCAGGACAGGACCAATGACTGACAGGGGTTTATCTCTGGTGCCAGGAGGGCTGAGACCCCCAAGTAAGCATAAATATCTTGGTCTGGAGATGTGAAGAGAGACAAAGATTAAATATCATTGGCCAAAACCACTGCTTTATGCTATAAGGCTACACCAATTATCACGGAGACAGAAGCCTCCTACACACTCCTTGAAATGTGCAGGCTTCCCCCACAGAGTTTGGATGCATCTCCATGGATAGTTTTCTGGAAATTGAGAGGAAGGGTCCTACATATGCCACATCAGAAATTGGATGGTAAGATACATTGGATCCTAATCTATACTTTAGATTTCTTTGCTATCTGTTATATAGGAACCTCAGTTCTGTTCTATTGTTTATCCACAAGTAGTATTTCTTTGTTTATCCTCTATAGTAAGTCATCCATTAAAGTCTCATCTCTGTTAAATTTGTATCTATCAAAAAATACATTCATTTTTAATAGACCTAATCAGCTATTATTAAGAACTTGCAATGAGTGGGTTTTGGGGTGCTGGCCATCTCAGTAAAAGTACTGTCTATGGCCAGAGGCCTAGGAAAGACAGAAACTTGTTTAAAATTCCCCTCTCCATTTGTAACAAGCCCTTCATTCTGTAAATAGCTGTGACTGAGCATTGTCTCTTTTAAAGGGCTGAGGTTCCATCTGAAGCTCCAAAAATGTGATCTGTTATATCCTCAGCATCGACTGTGCCGCCTGTTGTGGCTGTTTTGTTCATCATGGGTTGCTGGTAACACTTGAGAAAAACCTGTTTTTAAACATAAGTGCAGTTTGTGTCTGTTTATGGCCAAAGAAAGGAATGAGGCCAATGATTAGGCTTAGCTGGAAGATGATGGCTGACGTGTCAGAGAGCAGACCATCTTGCACAAAGATCTGGGCACTCTCCTCCTTAGGCCTGGTCAAATCCAGGGGCACACAAAGAGCAACCAAAATTTGGTCAGTGGCAGCCTGTGTGCTTACATGCCTTTCTCTGGGACCCTTTTCTGCCCTTTGGGCAGTACTGTGCACTCTACTGCTGTGCAGGGAACCTCTGTGGAGAGATGGTGATGTGAAAGGAAGTGGGGAGGGAATGAAGATGGACAACACTGAGAGGATGGAGAAGGCAGGAGGGACATGGGAAGCCAAATGCTGCCCTGATCTCCTTGGATGGTCAACAGAAGCAGGAAGGGCTAAAAAGTCACAACTTATTACCCAGTGTTCCAGATCAAAACCATTTCCTGACATGCTTAATATTTACTCACTCAAGAAGGAAACGTCCCAAAGAAAAAAACAATGTTTTTTATCTTGAATCTGAAACTGTGCATTAGCTATAATGCGTTGGTACTGTTATAGTCTATCTTGGGTGTCTCCCATCAAAATGATGAAAACCAGGAACATTTCTTTGACTGTGGTGAATTGTGGCTACCACTGTGTGAATTTCTGTCTCAGATGAGTTAAAGTTCAGGGTTTCTAGTATAAAAAGCATGGCAATCTTTTACATGGGGAATGTTAAAGTATTGATTTTGGTGTTCAGAGGTCAGAATTTTCAGTGGTTTTTTGTAGCTGAAGTTCAATAAATTTCTTGTATTTCTTTGTCTTCACTGTTTTCAACCCAGATATATAAGGACTGCATTTCTCTTTATTTTAACATACAGCTTTCTGCTTTTAGAAAGGTTCTATACTTACAAAGCAGAGTTAATAATCAAAAGAACTTGCTTCTGTGCAAGGTCAGAGAACTTTTCCAGTGCTCCTGCCACTATGTTTTCAGAACTTAAGTAAATCCCTCCACTGCATTCCCAGTGTTGCTGCCCTAAAACTACATGCCAACCCCGTCTGGTTCAGTACATTCATTATGAAAAGAAATGTTTCTTTAAAACTGAACCTGCTGTGCCCCATCATGTAATTTGTGTTTCATCACATGATACTGGTACATATGAGATGTCTAACACCTGAAGTGTCTTGTCAGAATGGGTAACAATATCGCTGTCTGCACATCTGGTTCCTGGGGTTTTTGAAATTATGATAATGTTTTTCTGTCTGTGGGAGAAATGGTCTACCTTGTGAACTTTACAAGTCTAAATGGACAAGTGCTTTCACTTACTACAGGTTTGCTAACTTTACAAGGAGACCAGGTGTCTGTGATGTAAACAAAATAATAACCAAGATGCAATAGGATGAAGAATTACCCTAGCCCAATTAAACGTGTAGCAGTTATTAAGCTGTTTTCCATAGGATGTTTCTGAGATGCTTCTAGCTTTGTCCTGTGTCAGGCTATGTTGTTTCATATAGTACTGCCGGTTCCTTATTTTCCCTTTTTTATCCTTGAAGGAAGATTGTTCACAAGGATTACTCTACTTTATTGTCCAGAAATATCAGCTATGATTAATACTCTGCCTTGTACAGTACATCATATCTTCCCTTTGGGGCACCAAGTGCAGTGTCCTTTCATACACCTTTGCATCCTGACAAACAGGTTCAGCTATATTGTGTTTACACAAGGACATATTTTCCAATGTCTACTGTCTGGATGCATTCTCAGATTGGACTGCAGTATCTAGGGCTTGAGATAAATCCAAGTTAAGCAATACATGCCTATATGGCTATTGAAAACTGAAAATTTAGATACTGTGTTGCGTTATCCTGGCTTGCAGTTCACTACAAAGTGAAAACAAAACATGAGAAAAATAAGATCGGGGTCTGAGTTCACAAGATATAATACATAGAAGATTGTTGCTGGAGAATGAGTCAGAAACATTCTGCATTCAGTGAATTAAATGCAAAGAAAATGCAATTTTTTAGCACAGTGTTAAAAAGTATGTTCTTATATTGAAGATGTAAAGCAGGATTAACTGCCATTAAAAAACTGAGAAAATTCTTTCTTTACCAGTAGATACTCTTGCTAATTCAAGGGCTGCTTTCTTTTTAATTCTTCAGACTATATTAAATGCCTTCTTTCCTTATTAAGTGATACAATGTGCATGAATGAGACTAAAAGCTGAAAAAATTAATGACTTCAATTCCTCCAGGAATAAAACCCAAAAAGTACTCTTTCAGGAATTAAACTGTTCCAGGGAACTGAAGGTATTTCAAATGAGAAAAGGAAGGAAGGAAGTGGCAGAAGGAAGGAAGTGGTGGAAGGAAGGAAGTGGCGGAAGGAAGGAAGTGGCGGAAGGAAGTGGCGGAAGGAAGTGTCGGAAGGAAGGAAGTGTCGGAAGGAAGTGTCGGAAGGAAGTGTCGGAAGGAAGTGTCGGAAGGAAGTGTCGGAAGGAAGTGTCGGAAGGAAGGAAGGAAGTGTCGGAAGGAAGGAAGGAAGTGTCGGAAGGAAGGAAGTGTCGGAAGGAAGGAAGTGTCGGAAGGAAGGAAGGAAGGAAGGAAGGAAGGAAGGAAGTGTCGGAAGGAAGGAAGGAAGGAAGGAAGGAAGGAAGGAAGGAAGGAAGGAAGGAAGGAAGGAAGGAAGGAAGGAAGGAAGGAAGGAAGGAAGGAAGGAAGGAAGGAAGGAAGGAAGTGGCAGAAAGAAAGAAAGAAAGAAAGAAAGAAAGAAAGAAAGAAAGAAAGAAAGAAAGAAAGAAAGAAAGAAAGAAAGAAAGAAAGAAAGAAAGAAAGAAAGAAAGAAAGAAAGAAAGAAAGAAAGAAAGAAAGAAAGAAAGAAAGAAAGAAAGAAAGAAAGAAAGAAAGAAAGAAAGAAAGAAAGAAAGAAAGAAAGAAAGAAAGAAAGAAAGAAAGAAAAAAGAGAGGAAAGAAAAAATTAAGGAAGGGAGAGAATGGGCATTTCATGCATGTAGGATGTGTATACATTTGAGTGTATGAATGTTGGGAGGAAAGGGTTGAAACGGAAAGATTTGGTGAGGAAGGAATATTTGAATAGTTTCCTCATGAAGCCCTTTGATATATCAGGGAGGTCAGCAGACCCCATCCCCAGCCTGCCCCCATCCCAGGGCTCCTGGATGGACTAACCCTAACAGAGCCAGTGTCCCCATGTGTCTCTGCTGCCTGGCATTGCTAGTAAGGTAGTGAAATAAATCTGCTCTTGGTATTTCAACTGTAGCTTGGTGGTTGCCCTGGTTACCTGTGTGTGTCAATTCATACCATGAGTAACTTCAGTCACAAAAGGAAAGGCTATATGTCTCCCATGCTCATTTAGTTTCATGATGGTCTGTGCTCAGCTCTGCTGTTTGGGGAATTATTTCATATAAGCTAAGCTGTGTGTGAAACAGTGTATGTTGCCAATCCATCAGCTCAGTGCAGAGAACTCACTGGGCTCTCTTAAACGTTGTTCACTAAGGTCCTCTTACACAGCTACTGCTTGTAAATCTGTATGCTTGTACTTCTGCAGCTGCCATTTCTACCTGTCTACTTTGATTAATTACCTTGAAAATAGTTTCTGGCTCAGAAGACCTGTGGTACACAACTTTTAAGAGGAGGTTGCACATACATCAACATGCTCATGTCTGCTCGCTATCTTTGGTCTCAGTTTCAGAGAAAATCTTTTCCTTATCTCATGATAACCGGTGAAGAAAGCAGTGCAAAGCAGCTTTCAACAGCTGTTTATATTACCTCTCTGTACTTTTGTTGTAGTCTGAGTAATGATGACAAAGCATAATATGTTTTTTTCTCTTAATTACTCCGCTATTGTTCAGAGACTTTTGCCATTTGTGCTCATGTGTGCCTGAGAGATTTTTAAATGCTTTTTTGGTCTGCTCCAGCTTTATATCTGCAGCTTTGTATCACTTTGGATCCCACATCTATCTGAGCTAAACCAACAGTCTTTAGGGTTGTGTTTGTCTGACAGTTTGCCTATCTGCTCTGCAAAGTACATTTAATGGAAGAGCTGGATTTCTTTGGATGCAACCACATAATGGCTGTACGTAGCTGGGAGATCTGCCTGCAGCGGCTACATATGTGACATGTAGCAACTGCAAATGATATGAGGTAACTTTAATTTGAAAACCTTGGGAGTAATTCCCTGTGCACCTACACACCTGCATCTTCTTCCATACATGAAGAGATGTTTGTATAGAATTTGTATTGTATATCTAAGCAAGGCAGAAGATGGAATGAAGAAATTTGGAAGCTGCATAAAGCATTACATTGATTAAAGACCTGAAAATGTTCTGTAGTCATGCTTTATGAGCAGGTAAATAGCCAATTGTTCAGTTGTTCACCTTAATGTGAAAATGTCTTCATAGAACTTTGATGTTTAAATATTTAAAAATTAATATTAATCCCATTTTAAAAATTTTGTTTTTAAAATTCCAAGGTATATTTGTTGTAGTTTACTATAGCTTGTTTGAAAAACTTTCTTTGGAAAGCAAGCTTTTTTTGCAGCTTAAATTGCTTATCTCTTTATTTCTAGAGTTGTGTTGACTTAACTTTCAAATAACCAAAACTCCTTTTAAATGCATGAAATTAATAAAGTAAAAAAATAACCAATCAACCAAAAAAAAAAGAAAAAAAAGAATCCCGATTTACTCCTCAATTAAAGATTTGTTTGCCCAGATGCAGGTCAGAGTGAATTTTTACAGATGAGATATAAATTGCTGAAAGTTTAATGTTTAAATGGAAATGCTGACAGACCTTTAGCTGCAGTGATGCTCATGAAAGCAAATAAAAAAATAAAAGTAGCAATACAAATCTCCAAGTCTTTAAAATCATATGTGTTTCTCTATCTGCAGAAGTGATATGGTGTGTATTTAGGCAGCTACAATGATATGATTAAAATATAAAGCTCAATAACCCTAGAAAACAAAAGGTTCATTCATTTTTGAATGAACAAACAAAACAAAAGGTTCAACAATATTTGTGGGAGGAAGTATCTTAATGCCTCAATTGCCTTTTTCATTCAGTAACAAGAACTAACTGTATTGTGCAAAGTAGGAAGAGTTGTTATTGCTCCTCGACCAATGTGTTCCTGTGTCTTGCTGAGCAGACTGAAAGGTTAAATCAAAACCCATTGGACAACACGGGAAGGATTCCCTTGGCACTTCATATGGTCATCTGAGAACGGCATTGATGTATGTATGAGAATGCCCATGATGTATGTAGCTACCTACCAGTTTGGTTGGACAGCACTAGCTGAAGGAGGAAGCATTCTGGCCACCTCATGTACTTCCCTTGAGCACAGGACTGAAACCTCAAGCAATTCTTTCATGAAGCCCAGCAGGAGCTGTCTCTGCGTAGTGACTCAGCTCCTTCAAAGAACAGCAGAGGAGCACAGGTATGTAATGAATATGTACAGGATCATGCATCTGAGAAGCACTGCTCTAGAAGTGTCCATCTTTAGGAGATGCCTGGCGGACTGTAGTCCTCGTGCCACTTACTAGGTCCTGCTGTGCACCAGCATGGCAAACAGGACTCTGGGCTGACTGCCTGCCCTGTGCCCTCATCACAGCTCCTGGAAAAATTATTTAAATAACAAGACCTACACTTATAATACTTTCCTTCATGTGTATGCTTCCTTCTTGACAACACCGAGGGGAGGTTAAGAAGTTTTGTGCTATTTGCCTTTGTAATTTTAAATTTTTTCAACATTTTCCATCTGATTCTGCAAATCCCAGATTCTGTGAGTGTTTATCTTGACAGGCTTATTTCCCTTTAGTTTAGAAGATTATGAATTCCTTGCTGTAATACGGAAAATAAACCTGCTTGTACTGACTTTTAATAAACTTCATTCTTACCACTTTTCTTTACATCTTTCACTGCCATTTATGTATGCAAAATGCTTAGCTACTCAGAACATCTCTACTAAGGTAATTTTCTACTCATAATAGCCAAATCAGCAGCGAAAGTACTTAATGGTTTAAATGTACTGACCGAAGAACTCTGGCTGTAGAAATATGTACAACATAGTAACTTCATCACAAAGGCTCAGGAATTTCACATAAGCAGAAATTTATATCTTTCTAGCTATTCTGTAAAAGGTGAGCAAGACACACTTTTTGGCTCTGCACTATCAAGTGCTCTTGACCTAATGATGATATTGATTTTTGACTACTGTCCTTATTTATAATGGTCCATGAGGACAAACCGTGCTAGTAGTCTCTTTCAGCTATTATTTGTGATCTCTATGAAAACTGTGTGGAGGAAGCCCTCTAAAGAAGAACAGAATTCAAATGCATGTTCATGTGTGGGTAGCAATAGACACCCAAGGAGAAGGGGATATACCTGTATCTCTTCTGCAGTGCTGGGGAAATTATTTCAATACATTACTCAGTCACTTCATCTCTTTGCGTATTTAGGAATAGATTTTCATTTGTGCTAAGTCTCCTCTATACTTTGACAAGGAGTAGAGGGACATTTAAATGAGTACATACTTTATGAACAGAGGTGAAAAGGATCTTATCATAAATAAGGATTAGACTTTTAGGGTAGTGTTTAATTCAGTGTGAGAAGATGCTACATAAGACATTTGAAGATAGAGAGCTATACAAATATAGGCTCTGTTAGCTATGTAACTGACAAAGCTGATGGCAGAAATTGGGCCATTTTCAATGCTCAGTTACTGAGCAATCACTGATCATGTGAACAAAGCTCGCATGGTTTTCAGTAATGTCAAAAGTAATAAACTATTGTGGGGCAGAAATCTGGCTACTATATAAATGGCCATCTCTCTCTATTGAAGTATGCTTAATAGCCCATTTAAGAATGACACTCACCCAAACTTCCTAGTATTTATAGAAAAAGTCTATTAGGAACAGCATTTAGTGATGACTTGGATGTGGGGATTGAGTGGACCCTCAGTAATTAGGTGGGAGTATTGATCTACTTGAGGATAGGGAATTTCTACAGACAGATCTTGAAAGGCTCGATCAATGGGCTGAGGAACAGCTACCTGAGGTTTCTTGAGGCAAAGTGCTGTGGGTCACAACCACCTCATGCAGTGCTACAGGATGGGGGAGGAGTGGCTGGAGTTTGGCAGAGGGACGCGGGGGTGCTGGCTGACAACTGGCTGAACATGAATCGATATATCCTGGCGGTATAAAGAATAGCGCGGCTCGCAGGGGCAGGGCAGTGGTTGTCCCTCCATTCAGCACTGGGGAGGCCACAACTCAAATCCTCTGTTCAGTTCTGGGCCCCTCACTTTACAAAGGACTTTGAGGTGCTGGAGAGGAGACCAACAAGGCTCATGAAAGGACTAGAAAACCTGTCATATGAGGAATGACTGAGGGATCTGGGTTTGTTTAGTCTGGGGGAGAGGGGGCTCAGGGGGGACCTCATCACTCCCTACAGCTCCTTGAATGGAGGGTCTAGTGAGGTGGGGACTGGTTTCCTCTACTGTGCCAGCAGGGAGAGGACCAGAGGAAATGGCCTTAGGCTGAAACTAAGGTGAGATTCAGATTAGATATAAGGAACAATTTTTTCACTGTTCAGGTGGTCAGGCATTGAATTGGTTGCCCAAGGAGGTGGTGGAGTCACCATCCTTGGAGCTGTTCAAAAGAAGTCTGGATCTGTTTCTGGGTGATGTGGTTTAGTGGTTAAGGAGTTGCTGTGGTAATGCTGGGTGGATGGTTGGACTCAATGATCTTGAAGGTCTCTTCCAACCTGGATGATTCCATGATTCTATGATTCTGTGAAAGAACCAAATCTTTATGGTGATTTGGACAATTTTATCACTTTTTTTTGGAGCCAAAAGTCCTATTGTGCGTATGTGTTCTTTGGTACCTTTTGTTTTAATGAGTAATTCTTCTGACTACACATATGCTTGGAGTGGCTGATTAGCTGAATATGCCGCTTATTATGTGATTTTCAGTAGTCATGCAAGTGGTGGGATTTTCCTTTCTGGCACCAGTATGAAGTACACACTGCCAATATGCTTAACTCCATGTGCCTCTGTGTTGTACTGAAATGATGAGTTTTAATTTGTAGGTATTGATGACTACTTAGATGTGCCATACAGTGTAACAGCACTTTAATTGTCTGGTTTATCCATTAGGTTTGTATTTTTCATTTTCTCTAGAGATGTCTAGCGTGCTCTGTCTCTTCAAAAACAAATGATTTTGTGGATGGCAAATTAAGAAAACATTCATTCTACTTTTTAACAAAGATTTTCAACAAAGATTATAACTCCATGATATATTTTTAAGAATATGTATATAATTTTATTACTAAAATTATTACTAAAGAACACAGGGGAGGCTTCCAGCAGCTTCTCACAGAAGCCACCCCTGTAGTCCTGCCCATCTGTATTGGGTTGGCTTGTTTGTGCCAACCCAATATAGTAAACTACCTAGATTTATGCATGCTAGTGGGGAAATTCTATAGAACATATCCAGTGTCTTGTCAAATCTGCAGTCTGTCATTTTATATCATTCTGTCCACGAGGGAGTCTCTCCCTCCAATACCTACCTGTGCATTTTAACAAAGGATTCATATAAGTCATACAGGTGTGACTCCTCTGTGATAATATGAAGTTCACTGATCTTATGTCATAGAGGTGAACAATCACAGAAAATGAGATGCTTTCCAAGTATGTTTATTGTGACTTGAAACCGGAATTGGGAAACTGACCCATTTAGTTGTTTTCACTTGAAAATAAATACCTTTTTATTCCCCAACACTGTAATATATCAGTATCCGTGATTCTCACTGATACTTATTAAATTACTGAAATCAAATTTAACAGTGGCAGTTCCTGACATTAGCAGACAGGTGCTGCTACATTCCTGCTGCTTAGCAATCAGCTACATGATGCAATGTTAAATTCAGATCTCTTAAAACACAGGGTTTAATTCTGATATTATTTACCTTTCTTTTTCTACTTCACTTTCTTATTTTGCCTATTCCCAACACCTTTTATGTAGATTTTCTGCTAAGATTTTCTTTTTGACATGTCTTTCCTTCTTGAGCTACTCAAGAAAGCTGCTCAGTGAAATTTCCCCTTAACAACCATATTTTGATTGCTGACAAGCAAAATAACTAAGTTAAATAAATTACCTATTTATCTGTTTATTTCAGTATCATACCCTTCTGTTCATAAATAAAAGGGGAAATGAAATATTTTAGAAGACCAGTGTGGGTGAATGAGCTCCATTAATAGGAAAATACATGCCAGTGAATGTAGGAACAAGCTAGGTGGTGTTGAATGATTAAAGACTGAATGAAACATAATAAGTAAGGAGTTATAACTTAAAAGACTGTGAACAACAAAAGACATTGCATTAGTCATCAAATTGGTGTTTTTATGTGGTGTTTGCATTCTTTCCATCTTTAACATATTTTAATTTAATTTATTTGAAGAAGGAGCTCTTGCGTTTTGATACCTGAGAAACAGCCCATGATTTTAAACCTGGTCATCCTACATCCCTTAACTCTAAAAGACATGAGAATTCCATCCAAAAGTTCATCACTACCCTTAATGAAACTGAAAGTGTAGAGGATTCCATATGCCTTAGGCAGTCTTACCTCATGTTGCTGCACATTAAGAACACTAGTTAGTGGCTTTTTATTATTGCCTTGTCTAAAGGAAGGGATCTTTTGGCAGCTGTTGTAACTCTAGAAGCTATATTTTGGTTTTAAAATGTCTTTTTAAGCATTGATGAGATGTGCAAAAGAATTCAGAGAGGGAGCTGTGAATGGTAGATCCCATTCAATCCTGAAAAAATGCAATTCTTGCTAATTCCTCGCCTGTACTCAGAATCAGAATAACAGCAGGTTAACTCTCTAACATCTTGGACTTGTTTTACTTCTCTGATTATAACAACACTTGTAGATGTTTTCTGTCAGACATTTGCAAAATTTTACTTTGATCTGTTCTGCCCTAGAGACTTCTGAAGTAATTTGAAAAACCACCCATCTCTCTCAAAGAAAGCATTTCAGGACCAACACTTTGAGATTCACCCAGGAGTTCATAAAACTTATGTCTATATTTGCATTTATAATGCACTGGGTCTGTATGCCAATATTAGGTAACAGCATGTAGAACTGATTAGATATATGCTTAAAGCCTGACTGGAGAAAATGTTGATATATGTATGCTAATGTTACACTCTAAAATCACCATTTCCATCAGTTATGTCAAATCCAGTGAATCCTTTTTTTCTATTTACAGGAAAGGTTACTTGGGTTGCTGGTGATAAAAATGACGCAAGTGCTCTTTAATGCATAGAGAAACAGATTTTGCTTCATTTCTGGAATATCCTTTGACTCATGGAAGATGTTTGCTGAAGCCAAAAGTACTTATCTCAGAGATGGCTCTTGCCTCTTGCTGAGGTATTGGATAATGTCTTCAGAAGACAGGCTGACAGTATCATCATCTTGGCTGCATTTAACCACAAATTCACCAGGACACATCCATCCATGAGGAGAGTCAGATGAAAGAGCTTTTCTTGTCTCTGGCTACTGAAACAGAGCAAATTAACTCAATATAGTTTCACCTAGTCTATAATTTCCTTTATTGTCTCATTCAATGTCTCCTCCCAGGTGAATATTACTTCAACTTGCTATTCCTCATCTGCATCCCTATGTTGCTAATGTGAAGTCAAGTAGTCTAAGCCTTAAAATCTGGGATATGCCCCACCCCTACCACCAGCTCTCTTAAGCCTGGAGACCATGGTCATGTGTAGATCCTATTAGTTTTTATATCTAAAAGACCCTAGATTTATACAAATGCAAAGAAAAGCAGTTGTGTGCTATGATGTACTTATGAATTATCACCTGGGCATACGTGGAATGTGCTGGTCATATGATACTGCTGTGCCTAGTGTGAGTTGTGCATAATTTCATTGCTATGGGCTTTATTTGAAACCAAATATTTCCCACTGAATAATTTAATTTTTTCCCCCTTAAATATCAAACCAAAAGATTAACGCTAATAAGGGAAAAAGGAACTATTCCCAGTTTCCAACCAAACCTGAGTTTAGAGATGCTTTTTTTAATCAGAGAACCTTGAAAAGCCAGACATGAAAATGAGCATTTTCCTCACCAGACTAACAAATGTGTGAAATTTCATAGAAATCCATTCTCACAGTTTCATTATGCAGAGGATTAATGTTTAATGCTGGCAGGCTGCAGGTCCACACTAATAAGAAAAGATACAAAAGGCTATTGTACAGGGGATGAAAATTTCATCAAACATTCCAAGAACATCTAAAAGGTTTACAGAGTAAAAAGTTAGCAAGAAGAGGTTCTATTTGTGTTCGAGCAATTTCCTTGATGTAAAATGAGATTTTAATCATACTATAGTTTTACAGTGTCCATATTACTTTTTTCTTCTTTCATGATTGACCTTGATCACACAGCTGTAAGAACTTGAATTTTCTTTGACCTGTTTTGTCCCTGCATAATGCAAAGCAGCTTGTTTTCGTTTTCTTGCTTATTAGATAGAAATTAATATCCAGGCTATGTTTAACAATACCATGACAGTCAAAACAAAACAATAACAAAACAGTAGGCAGTCAACCAAACATTACTAATGACTGTGAATTTTTAAAGTAAAAAAAAAATTATTCAGACTTCTATTGGAAATCCATTGCAGACATTGTCTACAAATGCTCTTTTCCAGAAATTTGCCACAGTATGAGTAACTTGTCCCCAAAATCTAGAATAGAGTTTGAAATTTATTGGAAGGAGATTCCTTTACAAGCTGAACAGATATTTCCACAAAACTGCTGTCAGTAGCTTTTTTTTCCAGACTGATTTCCTCATTCTTAACTTATATGAAAATGCTATAAAGAGTTGAGATGAGCAATCTTCTCTATAGGAGATTTTGGGTTGAGTTCATTATGACTTGAATTTCACTTAAGATTAACAGCTTCCTACTCAATGTTAACAAAATACCATGTTCTTAGTCTATAATAATTTGAGAAAAAAGTGTGGATTTAAATATGAAGGAAACAATCTCAATTTGTGCTCACAAGGAAAAAAAATTGCAAAAGTAACTAATTTGAACAACAACAAAAATATTCCTTCCAGAATTATTAGTGAGAATTTTGGTCAAAAGTCAATTCATTATCAAGTTCTTATGAAGTAATCTAGTAGGTTTTTATGATCCTTTTGTGGAGTTATGGATGCTTTTCCATCTAATTTTCAGAATCTATCAGAAAAGATCAGCTGAGAGTTTTACCTGGCTAAAGTCGACAGAAATAGTATTGGAAGGACAATCTTAGAAAAAATATTTTAGACTTGATGCTTACCCATTCAGTGCTGCCATCTTTCAGTATGAGTTCCTAGACTCTAGGATGGATTTCCAGCAAATGTTTTTTTCTGTTCAACAGTCAATCATGGCCGCACTATTTTTTAAAAACTGATTTTATTCTTTTGCAAAGTTAAGTAATCCCATGTAGAACTGAATCCCTTGAAACTAAGGGTAAATTGTCTGGATTGAGGACAAACCCTTCCTTCTTCTTTGCTGGATCAGCTGACTCCCTGAACTGCTCTGATGAATTCTTATTATTCACGTGGTCAGTGGTTTTGTGTGAGAACTCCCAAGTATGTACAATCCATCCATTGCTATTGATTATCTTGAGCCATCCAGAATAGAAACATGCACAAATAGGCAGGAGAAAAGGTCATCCTACATGGCTATTTCTGTATCTTCAGGACATATTTTTGAAATTCACTAGAGTCTCATTTAGGTGCAATTTGGTCAGATATGCAGCCAAAGTTGTTTGGATGGCCAGAATCTCCACCCTGGGTAATAATCAACACATGTAAGTGTATAAATAATAAGCATCAGCTGACCTATACACACTTGATGGGGGAATCTTCCAGATTCCAAACTTTTCCTGAAGTGTCCTGTAGCATTGAGTCAAATATCTTCACAGAATTACATAATATGCTGAGTTGGAAGGTACCCACAAGGATCATTGGGTCCAGCTCCTGGCCCGGCACAGCACCATCCCCAAGGGTGACACCGTGTGCCTGAGAGCACTGTCTGAATGCTTCTTGTTCTCCCTGTCACAAAGGCAGCTGGAAGTGGAGTCCAGCACCATGCCTTATGTCTGTCTGCTCTCACACCTGTGCAGTAACTGATTAAAGCTCTCCTGGATGACCTGGGGGCTTGATGACAGCACACAAGCACAACTCTGACACACAGTTAGAACAGGGCTGTGGCTTGAATTTCCTCTTTAGATAACCATGTAATTCAAATTCATTACACTACTATCCTTCAATATTTACCAGAGAAAAATATTTATTAATTGTAAGAGACCTAATTTCTTATATTAAAGCTTTGCAAGAGCTGCATATATACAACAAACTGTTCCTGAAATCATCATGTGCATTGAAGTCAGCAAGAATGTAGTATGAAATGTCAAGAACTCTCCTAGATATGAGTAGATTATACTCCAAGAAACACGTCGCTATTTTCAGCAAATCTAGTTCCATGAAAGCATCTGAACTTTATGTATGAATATCCGTACATTGTTCATCATGTTTATTTTTAATGTGTAATCAAAGTATGCTTATAAGAAAAAATAGGAAAAAAATTAGAAGCAAAGAAAACATCTCAGAAAACCAGAAATAAGAGAAACACTGTGAAGAAGTAGCAGCTTGAATCACTACCGAGAGAGGTTTCTCTGAGAGTAGATGGTTTTGAACTCTTCTGTCTGAAAGGCTTTGCATACAGAGGAAAGCAATGCTCTTCCTTGATGGATTCCTTGATATTCAGAGAAACAGGAGTTTAACTTTTTTACCCCCAGTAATTAATAACTTCACCTAACACAGGCAGACTTTTCCCCCTAGATCTAGGGCTTTATCTTGATATTAGATATGGCATAAAAACTTGAACAGAACTAAATATGACCATGGGTGATAGACTGATAAAACTCTGTGCTGAGCATTACTCATTACTTTGGGAACAGCTAGAGATACAAATGAATTTTAAGAAGTGAATTTGTCCTTTCAGTTTCAATAAAAGAGCATCATCTAATCCAGAAGCTGTTTTATTCTGACAAGATAACAAAGATGATCACTAACCAGCATTGTGCCCTATGAATGATGGAGAAAATATATGCTTCTGTAACTGTGATTATCTTTTGTAAAAATCCAATGCCAAAAGCTAATAAGGAATCCCTCAGATTTTTTCACCTTGTTGCTTTTTGAAAACAGCGCTGTAAGTGCTTTCTTTTGACAACACTCCGCATCTCACCTCTCCAGCCCCCTAGTGCTAGAACTCGTTTGTCTGGATACTCATTCAGCATCACCTGGTTATAACTGAAAAATTTTCTTGGTGAAATATGTAGTTATTTGGTGGGGGTTTTTGTTTGTTTTGTGGTTTCTTGTTTGTTTGTTTGTTTAGTTGGGTTTTTTGGTGTTTTGATTTTTTTTTTTTCCTTTACAAAGAAATGCTTGGAAAAAATGTAAGGGGGGAAAAAAAGAGCCCAGGTAGAAGGACTTGAAACCATTGCTGACACTTTGGCTATATTCATACTACTATCTCTGAGTTTCTAAACAGCAGTTATGGTACTTTATTGGTGTAATGTGTGCACTGAAATCTCTGTTAATATGTACTCTGTCATGCACCATACCAAATAACAATGTGATTAAGGCAGTGTGCTAAGTTTATTTTCCCTTCTTGGGATGCCTTGGTATTTATTCTCAGTATCTTTTTGTGTATTTCCTTGCATTTCTTTCCTTCCTCAAAATGCATAGTTCCTGTTTATTTGCCACAACTAGATGTTCAAAAGCTCTTGAAGGCTTACAGAAAAAAAAGTTGCCTTTTTTAGTATAAAACTAGATCATAAGTCTAGAAATTTGAATTGAGTTTGGTAATAATAATTTTAGTACCTAAGAACCAAGAAAAATTTTAGTTTTCTGGAAATGAATGGTTCAATTATACCAAAATGTTCAGCTTAGAGGCAGTGGTAACTTTTCCTATGATTATTGTGCGTGCTGGCATTCAAATATATGGATCACTCTCACGTCCCCTCCTGAAAAGGAACTTAAACCTGTAGTATTGTCTTCACAATACTCCTCCCCTGTAGGGCTTTTGGCACTATTTAGTATACACCATGAGAAATATTTATGGTACATAGTAAAGCCTGACTATGCCTGAAAGTAGGGATAGGATAGCTGAAGATTGGAGGCCTAACACTCGATTATAAAGCATTGCATGAAAAGAAAAAGTTGATAACCTTTAATTTGAAAACAAAAAGTGCTAGTGCTTAGAGCAATATATTTTATGGAAAAAATTTGTCACTATAGTAACAATACAAAGAAATGAAATACACTGTAGGTGAGAAGTGTTACCTAGCAAAGTCTGAACTGGAGATAGAGGACACTCTCAGCTTGTTCAATACATCAGAATAATTCACTAATGGATGCTCTTTACCTGAAGAAATCCCCACCTGAATTTTCATTTCAAAACTAAATAGATCCCATATATTTTCACGTTCAGTTCAGAAATTGGCAACAAAAATAGTAAAAGGGTAAAATGAAGTGGTAGAATTCTTCTCAGGACATGTTATCTCTCAGCTGTAAGTTTTAAGACTGTATTTGTTCTATGTGTATGCCCTACTTATTCAAGTGTGTGTGGTTGTGTGACCCCTTTGTGTGACAGTCAAATTGATATTTCAGAATAAGTTGTGAGAGTTAATGTTGGAGTTTCAGATGGTGTGTGCTGCGCGTACTCATTTCCACAGAAATGAATATCATGCCAACATTACTACAGCAGTATCACCAACAAAGTTTTCCTGCGAAAGAAACAGGGGCTACCACACTTTAATGCACCAATGCATGTAGAACATGCATGTTGATTTATTCCAGCTGAGTGGATTTCATAACTGTGAAAAATCATGTGTAATATTTTATTCAGAGAATACATACAAGAGAATCAAATTTTATTATAGAAATATAATCTGATTTTTGGCCTGGAAGAAATATTTCTGAGGATAAAAATATAATTAATTTTGAATAAAAATTATGTGTTGAGATTTACAAATTCCCTGAAAAGGCTTTCACTTTTATTTTCAATATGGGTGTTCTGTATAGGGCTCAGCCACGCATTCATATCTCTGCAGTTGTCTATCTAACATACTATTTTCCAGCTTTTTATTGGATCAGGGTATAATGCTCCCAGTCTTGTATAAATATGGTTTTCACTTTTAAATTTTTATTTACATAATTTCCCATTATTTCTTCTTTGTGAAGGGCTCTTTTAATTCCTTATTGTTCAGCCAATTTAATTTTTTTGTCCTTTAATGTGATTTGGGTCATTTTCAGTTTATTATTATCTTAGGGCAAACATCAGAAAATTTTTAAGATGTCTTTAAAAAGAGGTTTCTTTGCTATCTTATTAAGGATTCACTATCCTTGTCTTAGTAAAATTTCTGGTCTGGATGGAGACCTAAGTATCCATTGTAATTCTGAAATGATAGCATTTTTCCAATCTGTGAAAAGAAAAAAAACCCAAAGAAGCTCAACCCCCACAATCTTGAGATTTCCTCTCCTTTTTTGTCAGCTATACATTTTTAATTCTCATAAATTCTCTGTGTAGAAATGTAATTTGTAGGCAAAGGCCAGTAGACATTCTGATGGCAAACTCTGAAAGTTGACTTCTAGAATCCCTTAAGACTGGGATGAAAGTGGGACCTTTTAAATGCATCAAGTACTCACAATAGCTTTATTACCGCATTGCTACCTCACTCTGTAGATTGTACGAAGGCCTGGAGACTAATTTCGGCAACAACCACAATTTACTAGCTGTAGTAGCCCTCAGATGAATAGTTTCTTGTAAAATCAGTGGCAGCTTTATCCTGCTGGAGCACAAATAAATCAGCTCTTATTATTCCACATTCATTTAATCCTGGGACATTAGTCAGCGAGACCTTTCTGCAGCCTAATAAACAGCAGCAGCAGCAGTTTTTCTTTATGAGAGTAGTTGTTCATCCTAAATTAGAGTCGACATTAGGGGAAGACAGAAACTTTTGCAGAATGATTTAAAGATATACAATGTGAGACTATAACAGTGTGTGAAAACTGCACCCATGTGTATAAATATAGCAGGGTCATAATTTTGCTATATGTGGGTTACTTTAGAACATGTAGGTTATTTTATCTTGAAAACATGTATTTTGTTGTGGCAAGTAATATGCATATTGTCTAGTTGTTTCAGTGGATTCAGCAGTGGCTCCTAATAGTGTATCTTTTTTACCATGTGCGGGAGTAAGAGTAAAGACACTAGTGAAAAAAAATTAAATAACAGTACATTATTATTTCCCTCTCAAACCCCATAAGCAAAAAAAATCTCAGCATTCATATTTACAAAAATATATTTTGCTTTGCAATGTTCAGCCTTTTTTGTGAAATGGACAGCATCTGGATTTTTAAGTGTACACTCTTCTAGTGACTGCAATATGTGAAAAATAATGGGTGTTGTTCTTTCTAAAAGCTTTTATTTTTACCTATTTTGACATTTCTTTTTTTAAGGATATCAGTGTTGGTCTATGCTATAATTTACAATATAAAAATTCACAATTCAGTTTTCATGAAAGCCATTTGCCTGAAAGCTGTACAAGAGCTCCAATGTCTTCATAGTATCTGCGAGGACATTCCAGTGGCACCCTGTGAAGTCTGACCTAGAACAGAGGCTAGACAGAATTAAAGGAATGAAGTAGGTATTTATTAGAACACCTCAATGGATGCATCTTGGGTGTGCAAGAGCCTAGCCAGGGCCACACCCAAGATGGACCCAGAATGGTCACAAAATGGATGACTGGGCATGGGGTCTCACACTTTTAGAAGTTCTGGGCCATTAGCATGTTGGAGCTAATTGTTCAATTAAAGCTTTAGCTTATGAAGTTCCATCATTATTTTTCTCTCTTCCGTCCACGTTGTTTATGCTCTTGGGCCTGACATTTGGATAATTTGTCCTTGGTGCCCAGCTAGAGAAGCAATTGTTTTGGCTACCTACTCTCTGAAGAGAGCTTACTATCCCCTAGTATGAAGGTCAGAACTACACACTAAAGCAGTACAGAATCTGAAAAATATAAAAGCTAAAACCTGAGGCATCACTAGGGCTTTACCCGCTGCTAACTGCAGTTTCTGTTAAATTTCTTGGGATTAGGTGTTTGCTTGAATGATAATTTCAGAGTGAAATTCCAGAGTTGAGGAGTGACTCAAGGTCACATGGCTTGGGATTAATTCCTTTGAATTAAGACTTTTGAAAAATGTTAGCATTTTTTTTTTTTTCCTGGTAAGTGCACTATGTCTATAGTACTGCAACAGCATGCAAATTACTATTATTGTTATTTATTGGATCTGACTAATAGCCCATTCCTAAGAATCTTCCAGTTGAAAAATGGTGTCTCTTGAAGTACTTATTTTATGTCAGTTTAGATCCTTAAATAGGAAAAATAGAGCATGAATCTTTGCCTGTTGTAAGCGCTTTATATACATAATAAGTTCCTTTGCTTTTAGCCGACAGTTTTCAGTTCCACTATTATATGAACTAGATATTATATGTGCATAAACATATATGCAGACCCACAGGCAAATGGATGCATACACGTTCCTCCAATGTCATCATCAGCTATAGTCAGAATTTTTACCATACTGTAAGTGTATTATTCAAGTTCTCCATGTAGTCTGGATATTTTTTTTCCTATTTTTAAAATGGATTTTGCTGTTGGTCTTAGCTGGGTTTTATTCTGTTACATTTTTGGTATAAAAATAGGGAGTGAACTATTACCATCCATAGTCACTGTTATCTTGTTGCCTTGTGATGTAGTTTATTTATTTATTTATTCACAATATCCTTTTAGGTTCTTCTTCCTTTTTGTACCACTGATAAATAACAAAAATTAAATTAAATATAATATGAGCACTGCTTTTTGGATTATTTTCTGTTTGTGACTGAATTTTTCTAGGAATGATATAATTGCTGCCAAATATCTGGATGAGTCTTTTAATGAAAATTACAGCTTTCATGCTTGCCAACAGTGCCACAAAGACAGAGTACATGGAGCAAAACCATAATTTAGTACTTCCACTCATTTCTACTGAACAGAAAGCATAACTAATGCCTCTATTTCTATACTGTTGACATACAATATGGGGAGGTGTTGACGTAAAATCTCTGCTGTGCAAAATACTAGCAGCTACCAGGCTACTAGTCTCATGCAGTAAACATTTTCCAGGATTTTTAATTTCCCTTCCTTTTCATACACTGTTAACCTTAAAAAAGACCAGAAAAAGAGATGATATTTTTACTTATGAATATTCTTTGAATAATCTTGAGTCAACAAAAAAGAAACGTGACAGCTCTGTTTTCTAGTAAAACCCACCTACACTCTACTTTTGGTGCTTATATTCAAGATTCGTTCTTGCTGCCTCAAAAATAATTTTTCCTCTTTTACAAGAGATGTCCCACATACGTGCTGCCTGAAGAATACGTTTGACTGCAAGCTCAAAAAATTGTAGCAGAAAAAGGAGGGTTTCTTCTTCACAGCAACACTGCTGGTTTTTGCAAAGGTGCTGAGGGCAGAGCTCCCCCAGCCTCTTTTGACAACTGAGTGACCTTTCAGTATCACTCAGTCTACTGTGGTCTACATAGTCTGTTACAGTCCAAGACAAATACTATGTCTGACTATATTCAGCTAATGTACTCAGGGTTTATTTGTGTGAACCAGTGGCACTGAATTTAAAGGATCTGGTTTGAAACTAATGTGGCTAGGCACATGCACTCTTCTGTTCATTGCTCCAATATACCCCTTTGAACTGCAAGTCTAAATCCTTTTGAATGCGTCTCATGGTGTATCATAACATGGGCTGCTTAGTGACAAATGAACTGCTTGCCTGGAGTAGCTGATATGCTAAGGAATAGCTGGTGCTTGATGTCTTTCCTGCTGCAGCAGGAAAGACCAAGAAACAGGTTAGCAACCTAATGCAGAAGTTGTTATCTAGTATTGCAGTGAATGTTTGAAACACACAGGCTGAGTCATAGGCTGGAAAATGTCCTCACATTCTCTAGGGAGAAGGTGTTGTGGAGAAATATCCTTGTACAGTTGAAAAAAAAAAATTGCCCTGCATTTTATGACTCCAAAGATTTTAAATTTCTGATGCAATTTACTTTACTGACCTGTAATACCTATATCAGTATCTAACACTGCCCTTAACAGGCACTTTCTGGAGTTGCTAGCAGCGACCTGCTTTGGAAATAGAAAACTGAAGTAGACTGGTGGGCTGGCCACAGTCAAGAAATGGATTTCAGTCCACCAATGCCAAGAAGGAAAATTAGAAAATGCTTTTAAGGCTTTTTTCCCCTACGTTCTCTCCAGCTCATTTTAATTCTGTTTGTGGAGAAGAACAGTGTCTTATGACATTCAGGGTTAAATTTCCAGCATGTGAGGATTAGTTGCATTCTCTTCCCCATACAAGTAATGAGTTGTTCAGCTCAATGCCTGCATACCGTGCTGAACATTTACCCCTAGGGTCTCAAGTATCAGCAAGGAGGGAGGGAGAGAGCTCCGGAGATCCCAGGACAGGATAATGGAAAATGGCAAATATTGCATCTGATAGAGAGTAAAGCTCAGGACTGAAATGGCAGGGGGATTGCAGCTGAGGATTAAGTCACATTGACAGAGTGGGTATGGAGTAGGCAGAACATACTGTGCCCTGCTCCAGCCACCCTTAAGTTGTGCCCCTCCACTCCTGTTTGTTGGTCAAGGGAAAAAAAAACCCTGATATCATGGTAAACAAACTAGGTGAGTCCAGTTTTCAACACTCATTTACATATGCATTACTCACCTGGGAACCCTCCACGGGCAAAGCAAAACTCTGATTTGCACACTCAGATTTTGCCTTCATATTCTGCATGGGCTCATCACATGCAAATGTATGCATTCAGTTGTGTGCACCAAGGCTGGGAAATCATTCCTCTGGTTTCAAGGAAGAAAAAGACAGAATAATAATCATGCCACCACTACCCTCCCCTGCTCCCTTTCACCCCCCAGCCTATTGTCAACAAATTTCAATTCATCACTGTTGATTTTGCTGAAACCTACTTTGGAATGTTACAGCTTGGATTGATGTTATCCAATGCCATTTATATCAGGGTTTCACTGTGCAATACAGAGTATTCAGGGAAGTCACTGCAGGCTGCTGGTGCCCATGATTGCCTCTGACATGTACAGCTGAAAGGACTCTTATTCAAAGAATGATCTTCTTTTTTAGACTGTATTGAGTTGGGACTGATTTTGATAGCCAGTTTCAGTCAAGAATCATAAAGTTATTGCACATTTAAGACCGTCAGTATGAGAATCATTCTCTGTCTCTCTCTCCCTCCCCCTCTCACTGTTCTTTCCCCTCCCTTTCTCTCTCTCATCATTTCACAGGACTGCAAGGTTACAGAAAGGTCTAATCAATTGTCAAACTCTCCTTTATCTCTGAGAAGGTGGTAAAAAAATCTAACTGCCCTGCTGTAGGGGGTTCTTCTGACTACACAGCACCCTTTTTCACATACAATGCTACCATGATTAATGTCCTCCCACCTCAGACCTTGTTAAAACCTGTTCTTTAAAGCAGGCTGGTGCACCACAGTGAGAGCAAGAGCAAGGTTGCATAAATCAACGTGTTCTCACAGCCCCCAGGATATCCATTATAGATGCCAGCTGGATGACTGGAAGATAGAGAAAAATGAATATTGTATCCTGTGGCCTTTTGCCTCTAATGACCACTTTTCAACATTTTTGAAGGCATGATTAAATTTTGATAACTGGGGAAGTCACTCTGAGCAGGCTGAAATAGAGATAAATTGACTGAGGGTCTGACATCCCAGTGGAGAGCAGGCAACTAATTAGTGTGTGAATCTCACTCTGAAAGAGATGTAAAAGGGAGGCTAGTTTAATCAGAGGAGCTGCTGAGGTACAGGAATAGTCAGGGATAATAGCGGCCTAGGTAGAAATCACAGGCTCAATGAGCAGCTTTTCCTGTCTGCTTGATTGGCAGCCGCTGACCTAGTGTCCAAAACCTTTGAACTCTTAACAACAGTAACAGCCTTGTCAAGGCAATTTGCTTGCAGCTTTCTGTGACCAGTTATTTCAGCGGTGGACTGGGACACCCTATTTGAAAGGGCACTTTGCTCCTCTGCTGTAGTGGAAGCTGGGCAGAACACTCTCATTATTTTTGATGACTTTACTTTTGAACCCTTTATATTCCCACCCACCCAGGTCCTCTCTTCCCCAATGCACTCCACACAGTGCATACATCCCCTCTCCCTGGGGTCCTTGCTATATGGATGAAGTGTCAGATCAATTTAGTTGTTGATTGCAGCAAGGGAAATGGGGGTAGGGAGAAGGAAAGACCCCCACTGCCTAGTGTAACACTGTGATTTTATTGCAGGAACAGAACTTCCTTGGCGCCTGAACTGGTGGTGGTTTTGGACATACGAAACATTAGGGTATCTGGAATTCCTTTTGCTGCGTTTAGAGGAATTAAAGACAACATATTTAATCCCTTTAATGAGCTGCTTAATGAGTTCAGATAGAACTTTCTTTTGCTGGAAATGAAGGATAGTACGCCTGTGCAAGAGACGACTTAATAAATTTTCTTTCCTGGAATGCTTCCTATTTACCCACCATATACATGTAGAATTTGTTTGTGGTAGGAACAGTGTTCTGAACCAAACTGGAGTTTAGAGGAGTAAAAATAATCCCCTGAAGCTGCATTAGCTGGTAGAAGTAGATTTCTTTCTCTTTTTTTCTCCCTGTAGGGGAGGAGGATAGCTGAAGAGAGAGTAACATTATCGATAGAGCAGAGAGCTTGCTGTCTTCTTCCATTTGGTAGTGTGAATTAGTGTTGCTC